>NW_028261382.1:2632881-2804959 GCF_051295495.1 Thamnophis sirtalis
ATCTTCAAGTTGACAAGGTTGAGAAACACTGGAATAGAATAACAGAGTTGGAAGGGACCTTGGAGGTCTTCTAGTCCAACCCCCTGCTTAGGGGGGCCTTGAAAAATCCAATGCTGGAGAATTGCACAATTTCTGGAGGTGATTTGTTCCACTGATTAATTGTTCTAATTGCCATGAAATTCCTCCTTAGTTCTAAGTTGCTTCTCTCCTTGATTAGTTTCCACCCGTTGCTTCTTGTTCTACTCTCAAGGGCCTTGGAGAATAGCTTGACTCCCTCTTCTTTGGGGCAGCCCCTCAAATATTGGAAGACTGCTATCATGTCTCCCCTAGTCCTTCTTTTCATTAAACTAGACCTATCCAGTTCCCGCAACCGTTCTTCATATGTTTTAGTCTCCAGTCTCCTAATCTGTAGTGGGATTCAGCCAGTTCGAACCTATCCGGGAGAACCGGTTGTTAACTTTCTAAGCAGTTCGGAGAACCGGTTGTTGGAAGAAATCTTTTGTTTTTTCCCCACTTTACAGGGCTAATCCTGTAAGGAAGGCAGGAAGGAAAAATTCTGGTGGTGTTTCTAGCCTGATCTTTATTGCCTTGCTTACAGAAACTGCCTCTCCGGTTCACCCTTATTACATTGTCACAGCTAAGGCGAAGCGCCCATCGACCTGAGTGACGTTGAGTTGGCCATGCCCACCCAGTCACATGACCACTGAGCCCCGCCTACCCGGCAGGGTCATTAGGGCAGAGAACCGGTTGTTAAATTATTTGAATCCCACCACTGCTCCTAATCCTCTTTGTTGCTCTTCTCTGCACTCTTTCCAGAGTCTCCGCATCTTTTCTACATCGTGGCGACCAAAACTGGATGCCGTATTCCAGGTGTGGCCTTACCAAGGCATTAAAAAACTATTGTAAACTGTCGAAAACTGTTGTGCGTGCAGCAGATGCTCCCTGAGGCTTAAAAAAATCCATGAATGACATGGGCTGCTGTATTCTTTTTCTCCCCAAAGCAGAATGGTTTGAAATTTGGACAGGTGTGATAGAATTTGCCACCTGTCCCTGGGCAGCACATTCCATAAGGGGGACCTGGGGACAAGGTTGTTTGGCAGGCATGGTGTTATCTCCCTGGTGATTCACGATTCAACGCCAAAGCCACACCTGTTCATTCAAGGTGAAGTTGGCCCTGGCTGCTGTATTCTTTTCTCCCAAAAGTCTGAATCACCGGGGAAGGCAAATCTTTGCAGGCCTCGAGGCGGGCAAGTGGAGGTAGCAACGGAGGCGCCGTTGCCTAATGCTTGAATGGTGAGAACGTCAGTAAAGAAAAGGGTTGCAACTCTGGAGGAGCCATGAAACAAACCACAATTGGCTGGGTTGAGATAGCAATAGCAGTAGACTTATATACCGCTTCATAGGGCTTTCAGCCCTCTCTAAGCGGTTTACAGAGAGTCAGCATAATGCCCCCAACAATCTGGGTCCTCATTTTACCCACCTCGGAAGGATGGAAGGCTGAGTCAACCCTGAGCCGGTGAGATTTGAACCGCTGAACTGCTGATCTAGCAGTAGCCTGCAGTGCTGCATTTAACCACTGCGCCACCTAGCGTTATTCTCTGCCAGCGGCCTGTGGAGCTGGCAGCAGATTCAGACAGTGAAGAGGTTGGGGAGGAACATGGTCCAGTCCTGGAGTCTGGGGAAGGCTCGGACGAGGGCTCTGTGTCGGAGGCAGAGAGGAGGCCAGAGCCATCTGGGAGTTATGTGCTGCCTCCAGAGCCTCAGAGAAGCAGAGGAACAGGGGGAGCCTGTTCCCAGTGCGCGCATGTGCAGAGCTGCCAGAAGGCAAGAACAATTTAGGCAAAAGGGGCGACTCGGGATTAAGGCTTGGAGGTGATTGGCCCCTCCCATAAGACATAAAAGAGGACCAAACAGACATGAGCCTTTGCAGGAAGCAACTTTGTTCGTTCTGGTTGGTTTAAACTCTGAAGCTCTGTTTTGACTCTGTGCTCAAAGCTAATTGGCAATTAGGTCTCTGGCAGCGCTTCAAGGGAGATAAAGGTGGGTGCTTATCAGCCTTATCCCGAAAGACTTTGGCAGACTTCTGTCGGACTCTTTACAAACTATTTGTGACTCATTACGGGCTGTGAATGAACATAATTCACAGCCGTTGAAAGAAAAAAGAGGATTTTTTGGGACTAAGCGTGTGGTTTTTACTGCCTCAGGAAGCCTAGGTCCGAACATGTATCTGACATGTTGTACATGACACCATAAATGGGTTCACCCAAGAAACTTGGGTTGACTGTCCAGAGATGGTCGGCTTTTGCAAAAAAAATAAAGACCATCACAAATGTCCCAAAGATGATTTTCAAAAGGCAACTGGACTTGGGTCCCCTCCCCACCCTTGAAAATGGTTTGCTTCTGATCCAAGAAGCTTCTTTGGGTCTCAGAAACATCTTGGACGAGAAGCGAAAAGTTTTCAAGGGGGGAAAAAAACACCAAGAAAGTCTTAATTGCCTTTTAGAAAAGCACCTTTGGGACAATTATGGACCTGGATGACTGAGAATTGTCCTTAGACAATCATGATTGCTACTTGGGCAGAACATGGAGAAATGGGGGAGCAGGACAACTTGTCTGCCTCCCCGGAGTCCTTCGGGATTGGGTGGCCTATAAATTTATTAAATACTTAAATATTAAATGCAAATTCCTCGGCGTGATAGAATGAAATAAGATGGGTGAAGGTGGTGACGATGAATTATAAACAGATACTCTTCCAGCCCCTGAATAAAATCCAGGTCTTTTTCCCAGAGACCACAAACCAGAAGTTTCATTGTATATTTCCCATCAAGTTCAATTTGTGAGCGACAACTCACTTCATCCCCCCAAAAATCCACTCCTAGAGGAGGAAGGAAGGAAGGAGAGAAGAAAGAGAAGAAAGGGGGGTAGGAAGGAGGGAGGGAAGGAGGGAGGGAAGGAAGGAGGGAAGGAAGGAGGGAAGGAAGGAGAGAAGGAGAGAAGGAAGGAGGGAAGGAAGGGGGGAAGGAAGGAGAGAAGGAGAGAAGAAAGGAGGGAAGGAAGGAGAGAAGAAAGGAGGGAAGGAAGGAGGGAAGGAAGGAGGGAATGTAGTAGAGAAGGAAGGGGGAAGGAAGGAGGAAAGGAAGGGGGAAAGGAAGGAGAGAAGGAGAAAAGAAAGGAGGGAAGGAAGGAGGGAAGGAGGGAAGGAGAGAAGGAGGGAGGGAAGGAAGGGGAGTAGGAGAGAAGAAACGAGGGAAGGAAAGAGGGAGGGAGGGAAGAAGAAGTAGGACCGTTGTAAGATAAGATGGATCTATGGGATGATAAAAAAAGCAATCTTCAAGTATATTGTCAACAGTAGGGAAAAATTGTTATAAATACATATTATTAATAACAGTTATGAGATCATATAATTGTGAATATATATATGAAATTGATAAAATTTAAAAAAAAAATCCACTCCTAGCTTTTGAAGAGAACTCAAGAAATGCAAGGCCTTTGACCCAAATGGGCAGCTGAAGAGGTGCTTAGAGAACCTCTCTTTTAACTATCGGCCATCGTAGACTTCCTTGACGTTAGAACAACCTGTCCATGGAAGGACTTGCCAACCAGATGTTGCGGCTGATCCATCCCTGGAGGTTTTTAAGAAGAGCTTGCACAGTTGTATGTCTGAAATGGTCTAGGGTCTCTTGTGTGAGCAGGGGGGCTTGGATTAGAACAGTGGTCTCCAACCTTGGCAACTTTAAGACTTGTGGACTTCAACTCCCAGAGTTCCTTAGCCAGCTTTGCTGGCTGAGGAACTCTGGGAGTTGAAATCCACAGGTCTTAAAGTTGCCAAGGTTGGAGACCACTGGATTAGAAGACCTCCAAGGTCCCCTCCACCTCTGTTATTCTGACTAACACAGTTCTCTCCATTTTGGAATAGTCTTTCCTCAACTGGCTTGCTCAACTCAACGTTCGCCGGTTTGATCTCCGGAGGGCTTGATAACCTCGCTGAGGCTGTCCTTTTGCTTCCCTCCCACAGGTGCGTTTGCCAAAGTGAAGGAGAGCCAGCGGATGAGCGACGAAGGGAAAATGGACCAGGAGGAGGCTGACGGGATCCGGAAGCGTTGTCGTGTGGTTGGGTTCGCCCTGCAGGCCGAAATGAATCACTTCCACGAGAGGCGCATCTTGGACTTCAAGAAGATGATGCAGTCCTACATCCGGGAGCAGATCGTCTTCTACCAGAGGGTCAGCCAGAAGCTCGAAGAGACGCTGAGGAGATACGACAGCCTCTAGCAAAGCCCGCCCAGATGTTTTTGCGCTCAGAGGTTGGCCCTCAACGCTACCGGGCCCTCCGCTGCGACTGCGTTTGCTTCTCTTGCCTCTGGGGAAGGGAGGTCTTCTCCTCAGTGGTGGATCTTGGGAGGTTCTCCCCCCCGTTGACTTGTTGTGCTCTCCGTCGTCTTCGCGATGCTAAACTTCGGGCGTCGAAAAGGGAAGGTTGCATCCCTGTCGTGACCAAAGCTCGGGATGGTGTGTTTCCCCACCCATCCCCGTCCGATCGTAAGGACCCATCGGCCGGGAATCGTTGCACAAAAGACATTTTGACGAGCGGAATTCTTTTCCTCCAGAAGAGCTTCGAGCCTTGTTGTTTACAGAGGAAGTAAAAGAATTTACTTTCCAAAGGAAATGTAGCTTTTCGCTCCAGCCAGCTTCCTTCCCCCCCCTTTCTCAGGCTTGATTTTCTGGAAAAAAATACAACAACAACAAAAACTACACACACTTATTTATCCAGATCATGTCCAGCACCAGCATCTCCCCGTTCCCCTCCGGAAAAGGGTCAAAATCAGGTTGAACCCAGTTCAGGATCGTTGTTATTGTTGGCTCTTTCCCTCTCTCTCTAGAGAGGATATGATTGTGCAAAGGAGAGGTCTTCAAACTTGGCAAACTTTTAAAACTTGTGGACTTCAACTCCCAGAATTCTCCAGCCAGGTTTGGAGTTGAAGTCCTCAAGTCTTAAAAGTTGCCAAGTTTGGTGGCCTCTGGTGCAAAACAAAGAGAACAGAGAGCAAAAATGGAAGTGGAAGGCGTGAAAACGTTTTGCACACCCAGAATGACTCTTTCGTGGAAGTGGCACAAGCAACACCATTCTCACTCCTGAGGTCTTTCGCAGGTAGTCCTCGACTTAACGACCACAACCCGGCCCGGAATTTCAGTTGCCAAGCGAGTCGGGTTGTCAAGTGAGTTTCCGCCACCACCCCCTCCACGTTATGACCTTTCCTGACGTAGTTATTAAGCGAATCGCTGGCAGTTGAGTTAGCAATTCGGTCGTTAAGCGAACTTGCTTTTTTCCCCGTCGACTTTGCCCTTCAGCCCCGTTAAGATTTGAGTGCATGTTGTGTCCTTTTTAACTCGCCTTGTTTTGTATTTTAAAACTCTTTTAATATTTTTTAAAATTGTTTTTTATGTAAGCCGCCCGGAGTCCTTCGGGATTGGGCGGCATACAAATCCATTAAAATTGAAATTGAAATTGCTCGTTGGAAGCAATAGCAATAGCAGTTAGACTTATATACCGCTTCATAGGGCTTTCAGCCCTCTCTAAGCGGTTTACAGAGTCAGCATATCGCCCCCAACAACAATCCGGGTCCTCATTTCACCCACCTCGGAAGGATGGAAGGCTGAGTCAACCCTGAGCCGGTGAGATTTGAACCGCCGAACTGCAGAACTGCAATCAGCTGAAGTAGCCTGCAGTGCTGCATTTAACCACTGAGCCACCTAAGGAAGGTCGCTAAAGGGGAATCACAGGACCCTCCAGGACACGGAACTGTCATAAATGCGAGCCAGACTTCAGAATTTTGATCATGTGATTTACAACCGTAATGGTTGTAAGAGTGAAGTCATTTTTCCCCCCAGTGCTGTCGTAACTTTGAATGGTCACTAAACACAGTGTCGTAAGTCGAGGACTACTTGTGTAGAGACCTACAGGTAATAGGCACACATTGTTAAAACCTCTGCACTCCCCTGAGTAAATCCAGAGTTACTTTTTACACACACAGATACACACACACACCTCTTTGAAATCCAAGCAGTTTGTGGAAACGACACTTGTGTGTTTTGATTTGTGCCTGGGAGACGGAAGTTCGGGGGGTCCAATCTGACCCAAACCTGTTTTTGTTTTAAAAAAAGGTTTCCTCCGTAGTAAATGGGACTCGGAGACGGATGCCGTACATGGCCTTAATCAGGAAATGGCTCCTTGGGACTTTGTGTTGCATATTCTCTGACCTGCTGTAATTATCCATTCCTTCTTTCCTTCTCTTGGTCTTCAAAGAATTGGGGGGGTTTGAAATGTTTGGCGAATAAAATCTGGGGGGCCTGGGTGATAAAGAGACTTTTGTCTTCATTGTCTTTGGAGGAAAGTCCTCGGCTAAGACACCCCCCCCACCACCACTGGAGCCCCCAAATTTAGGTTTGCTAAGTGAGAAATTCATTCAGGGAGTTACGGTTCCCATTTTACGACTTTTCCATTGTTGAGTGAATCCCTGCCATTCTCTAATGGGTAACCCGGTTGCTAATAGCAATAGCAATAGCAGTTAGACTTATATACCGCTTCATAGGGCTTTCAGCCCTCTCTAAGCGGTTTACAGAGTCAGCATATCGCCCCCAACAACAATCCGGGTTCTCATTTCACCCACCTCGGAAGGATGGAAGGCTGAGTCAACCTTGAGCCGGTGAGATTTGAACCGCCGAACTGCAGATAGCAGTCAGCTGAAGTGGCCTGCAGTACTGCACCCTAACCACTGTGCTACCTCGGCTCTAAGTGAATCTTTGACTTGGCTGGTCAGTAGGGGGAATCAGATGACACTACAACCGTCATAGAGATGACTCCGGGGCCAAGCTAGAGGAATTTTGACCGAATGACCACAGGGGAAACAGGTTGCCAGTGTGAAAAATGGTCCTTTTTTTCCCAGGGCTGTTGAAACTTCCAACGGTCCCTAAGCAAAGTGTTGTAAGTGGGGGACTTCCTGTACCCATTGTCCCTTCCAGTGGCAGAGAATTCTAGGGAAGGAAATGGACACAGACGACCGTTGAGGGCTCCTATTTCCCGGGGTGTGAAGTTTAAGGGCAGAGGAAACCTGCAGACCTCACTGGATTGGTGTAGCTTTTGGGGGTCCGTTGCAATTTTGAATGGTGGTTTAGCGGCCGGCCGTAGGCCCGAGGACTACCTGAATTCCTCGCGAAGGCAGGGAATTCTAGGGAAGAAGCTGGACAGGCAGCTTTTGAAGGCACTTCCTTCTCAGGGTGTGGAGGTTGGAGTTGGAGACCCTGCAATCATCTCTGGTGCTGGACGGTCAGTTGGCTGGAGGCACCAACTAATTGTTTCTGCGGGGAGATTTTGCCGATAAATCAAAAGTGCGGAAAGAAAGGCAGCCAACCCAAATGTCACCCAGGGCAAGAAGGAAACAATTAGTCTTGTCGGGAAACATGCACAAAACACACCCTCTGACCCCAGGACCAGCAACAGAGCGCCTTATTGTTGTGTCAGGAGCCTGGCACCTCCCGGGGCAGACGGAGGCCATCACCCCGACTTCCCTGGAAAATAGAAGGAGCCTCCCGAAACAGGCAAGGAAGCCATTTCTCAGGTCTGATAACAGATCGGTTCTTCTTTTGCACGGAATCCTCGGGTTTGTGCAAATTGAGAGACGGGCCAGTCGCAGCTTCGGGAACCTGGTTTCAATTGTGGCATGAGAAGGGTCTGGGAATTGTGCCATTCAGGGGTGAAATTCAGCAGGTTCTGAACCGGTTCTGGAGAACCGGTACCAGGCATTTTGAGTAGTTTGGAGAACCACCTCTGACTGGCCCTGAGCCTCCTGAGTCCCAGCTAATCGGGAGGGAATGGGGATTTTGCAGTATCCTTCCCCTGGAGTGAAGAGGGAATGGAGATTTTGCAGTATCCTTCCCCTGGAGTGGAGAGGGAATGGAGATTTTGCAGTATCCTTCCCCTGGAGTGGGGAGGGAATGGGGATTTTGCAGTATCCTTCCCCTGGAGTGGGGAGGGAATGGAGATTTTGCAGTATCCTTCCCCTGGAGTGAAGAGGGAATGGAGATTTTGCAGTATCCTTCCCCTGGAGTGAAGAGGGAATGGAGATTTTGCAGTATCCTTCCCCTGGAGTGGGGAGGGAATGGGGATTTTGCAGTATCCTTCCCCTGGAGTGGAGAGGGAATGGAGATTTTGCAGCATCCTTCCCCTGGAGTGGGGAGGGAATGGAGATTTTGCAGTATCCTTCCCCTGGAGTGTGGAGGGAATGGAGATTTTGCGGTATCCTTCCCCTGGAGTGTGGAGGGAATGGGGATTTTGCAATATCCTTCCCCTGGAGTGGGGAGGGAATGGGGATTTTGCCCCTGGAGTTGGGAGGGAATGGGGATTTTACAGTATCCTTCTCCTGCCATGCCCTCCAAGCCACGCCCACAGAACCAGTAGTAAAAAAAATTGAATTTCACCATGCTGTAAAGTTCTTGGAGCTCTAAAGAGGAGGAGGAGGAGGAGAAGGAGGAGGAGGAGAAGGAGGAGGAAGAGGAGGAGGAGGACTGTAGAATCCTTGGAGCTCTCTGAACTTGGTTGTTTTCTTGGCAAACATTTCACGACCCAACTGGGTAACATCACCAGATCTAGGGGCAGCTGGTTTTCTGCTCCCTGCATTCGACAATTGCGGAACTCCCTACAAAGATCGCCGCAAAGGAACCGGGAATTTTGCCCCAATATGAGACAAGTTGGAGAAAGGTTGTCATCACCCATCAGAGGCTCTTGTTTCTCGTCAACCCACAACTCCCCCCACCGCCTCCCCTCCCTCCCCCCCTCCCCCAAGAGCCTCCTTGCTCAGGATTTCAGAGCGTGGTGTTCTGCCTAAGAATTCCTTGGCAAGCAGCTTTGCAGAAGTTCAGTGAACTTTGGACCGGAAGGAGCAGATTCCTGGCTCTGCTTATCGAAAACATGTCGATTGTACCCTCTGAAGAAGACTTTGCAAGTCCGGCGAGGCTTCGGAGCAGGACTTTGGCTCCACACACCGAAAAGGAAGTATAAACCTCCAGACTCCCAGATCTAATTATAAACCCGACATCTAAGCCATAGCTACACATTAGAGCAATCCAGGGTTTCTCAGCCTTTGACACCTTGAAGCTGGGTGGACTTCAGCTCCCAGAATTCTTCCAGCCAGTTGGAAGTCCAGGCGTCTTCAGGTTGCAGGATCCATCACAGTTGTAAGTCAAGAGTTGTACTCTGAATGAAGGTTCCTCACCCTTAGTACCTTGAAACTGGGTGGATTTCAGCTCCCAGAATTCTCCAGCCAGCAATTCCAGGAGATGGAAGTCCAGGCATCTTCAAGTTGTGGAATCAATCACAGTCCTCACTCAAGGACTGTACTCGGAATGAATGTCCCTCAACTTTGGCAGCGTGAAGATAGGAGGACTTCAACTCCCACAATTCTCCAGCCAGCCAATTCCGGGAATTGCAAGTCCAACCCATTTCCAGGTGGTCAACTAGGAGAGATGTGGCTTGGTGTTCTTCTGCCAAGCCAATCCTGCTTGCTGACTTAATGGCTCCAAGCTGGAAATAGAGAACTGGGTTAAGCTGGTTGTGTAAATATGCCAAGAGCTGTGGTGGCGCAATGGTTAGAATGCAGCATGGCGAGCAAACTTCCGACCACAGGCTGGCGTTCAATCCTGGCTGGCTCAAGGTTTTGACTCAGCTTTCCATCTTTCCGATGTGCCTAAAATGAAGACCCAGATTGTTGTTGTGGGCAAGAGGCTGACCCTGTAAACTGCTTAGAGAGGGCTGTAAAGCACTGCGAAGCAGTATATAAGTCTAAGTGGTATTGCTTCCTTCCTTCCTTCCTTCCTTCCTTCCTTCCTTCCTTCCTTCCTTCCTTCCTTCCTTCCTTCCTTCCTTCCTTCCTTCCTTCCTTCCTTCCTTCCTTCCTTGTACAATAGTTAGAATGCAGTATTGCAGGCTGACTCTGCCCACTGCCAGCAGTTCGATCCTAACTGGCTCAAGGTTGACTCAGCTTTCCATCTTTCTGAGGTGCCTAAAATGAAGACCCAGATTGTTGTGGGCAAGAGGCTGACCCTGTAAACTGCTTAGAGAGGGCTGTAAAGCACTGCGAAGCAGTATATAAGTCTAAGTGGTATTCCTTCCTTCCTTCCTTCCTTCCTTCCTTCCTTCCTTCCTTCCTTCCTTCCTTCCTTCCTTCCTTCCTTCCTTCCTTCCACAATAGTTAGAATGCAGTATTGCAGGCTGACTCTGCCCACTGCCAGCAGTTCGATCCTAACTGGCTGAAGGTTGACTCAAGTTTCCATCTTTCCGAGGTGGGTAAAAGGAGGACCCAGATTGTTGTTGAGGGCAAATAGGCGGATCCTGTAAACCGCTTAAGAGAGGCCCATAAGGCACGGTGAAGTGGGATATAAGTCTTGAGTGCCGTTGCTTCCTTCAGGGCATTTCCGTGGAGCAGAATGCCAGGCTGCAGAACTTTTGCACAGCCTGGGCACCATTGTTTTCTTTTTTTTAAATCAGCCGCAAAAGCTAGAGAATCTGCGCCTTGCGTGCCTTTCCATGCCCAGCTTGCTGCAGAGAGGGTGAGCTCAGAGATATGGTATGCGGGCCAGCGGGAAGCCAGCCACAGGCCAATACATGCGTCCTCGTGGGCTCTGTCTCTCTGCAGAAACCTCAAATAAACAACCTCTTTCTTTGCATGCGGATGGAGGCTGCCGGGACCGATCGGCACGTACTCTGGAGTTTGAAGAGGCAGCTGTCAAACAGGGGTGAGGGTTCAATCGGAGAAGGAGGAAGATGGACTGGGGCCAGCAGGGCTGCAGGCTGCAGGCAATCAGCCAGAATTTGTCCTTTGATTGGCAGAATGTGGGCAATGGAGGAAAGAGAGCTGGGTGCACCCAGGAAAGAAAAATAGGTGATATAAAAAGATATATTAAGATGATCTAAATCAGGGGTCACCAACCTTTCGGACCTCAGGAACCACTACATTCATCATTTTAAATCCCACGGACCACTAATAGGATCTGCCTAATGACCGCCTGGGTGGGCGTGCCCAGGTGGTCATGTGACTGGGTGGGCGTGGCCAACTCAATGTCGCTCACATCGAGGGGAGCCTCGCCAGCCTTGCCCCTCGCAGCCACTCCTTGCCTGCCCACCTGGGCTCCTTAGAGCCCCAACAGGAAGCAGTTGCTGGAGCTAAGCAGCCACCAGGAGAAAGAGTTGGCAAAACAGCTCAGTTCAAATGGGATCTCAGCAGAAGCACCTCACCGAGGACTACGAGCATAGGCTTTCCAAGCAGAGGGAGTGCAAGGCCAGGTATTGGTGCCTGGAGGCTCAATGGGCTGAGATGGTCAGCCAGTTCCAGGCCATGATGCCGTCCCACCGGAACAAGGGTTTAATTCCCAGAATTCCCCCGGCCAGCCCGCTTTAAGATTGGTGGACTTCAATTCCCCAGCCAGCATGTTGGCAGTTGAAGTCCACCTATCTTAAAGCGGGCTGACTGGGGAATTCTGGGAATTGAAGTCCACCTATTGGCAGGCCTGCAATTATATTCCTTTTAGAATTTTGGCCTGCCACGCTTTCTCTTATTTCATTATGCTGTTTCTTTAGTGTAGTTGATGGGAGGTGGGAATAGACAGGAGTAGGATTGTGGAATGTATTGTTATCATTCTTTACTAGAAGACCAAGCTCGTCTTTTGTCTATCCTCCATATTAATCCACCCAGGCCTTGTCTCTGGAGAGGACACTCCAGCTTTGACCTCTTCCCAGAGCACCATACCATCGTCTTTTGAGGCTGAAGGATGCCAATGAATGATGATGATGATGATGATGATGATGATGATGATGATGATGAGATCATGTTGATGCAGGTTCCGCTTGCAGCTCACGTAGCCTCAGACCTTGAGAGCCAATGGAACGAGGAGTCTTCAATGCACAAACCCAGCCAAAAGAGGGTTATTCAACAAACCATGATTAAGCAACAGTAGCCCTATCCATAAAGATTCTAAAGGAGTGAGTTCCTATAACATAACATGGTTTCCTTGGTTTAATTAAATGCATAGTGGAAAGACTGTGGCTTATAGGTTGGCATTCACAGCTCAGCATGTTGGGTGTTAAGGCCTAACTATTTGTTATTGTTGTTAGTTGCAAAGTCATGTCAGACCAATGATGACCCTATGGACAATATTCCTCCAGGCCAGGGGTCCACAAATGTTTTGAACAGGGGGCCGATTCACAGTCCCTCACCCTGTTGAGGGGGCGAGACCCCTGTCTTCTCCGGGCAAGAAGGAGTAGCAATAGCAATAGCAGTTAGACTTAGATACCGCTTCATAGGGCTTTCAGCCCTCTCTAAGCGGTTTACAGAGTCAGCATATCGCCCCCACAGTCTGGGTCCTCATTTCACCCACCTCGGAAGGATGGAAGGCTGAGTCAACCTTGAGCCGGTGAGATTAGAACCACCGAACTGCAGATAACAGTCAGCTAAAGTGGCCTGCAGTACTGCACCCTAACCACTGTGCCACCTCCGGAGTGGCATCTTTCTTCTGAATCACCATCTAGCTGCTCTTCACTGCAAGTGTTTTCCTTCTCCTTCCATTCTCCTAATGTCCACGTTGCCCTGCCAGGCTGTAACGGAAAAACATTGAGCTAATTTAATGCAGGAAGGCCATTTTTAAAAAAAAGAAAAGACATATTTTAGTGGTTTCCAATGCTATTTTCGATCCAGCCTCTCTCTCTCTTTTTTTTTTACATTTCGCCTGTGGTTTGGTTGAAGCAAAATAACACTGAGAGCCACAGAATGGTCCAGTTTGTTTCTGGTTTTCCTTGAGTCGAGGCAGATGGGTCTCCGTTCTTGTTCTCTCTCTCTCTCTCTCTCTCTCTCTCTCTCTCTCTCTCTCTCTCTCTCTCTCTCTCCCTCCCTCCCTCCCTCCCTCCCTCCCTCTCTCTCTCTCTCTCTCTCTCGAGCTAAAACTGTAGATGAGTTTCCCGTGTGTTTTGAAGTCTTCGGATGTCTCTGAATGGATCCTTCCTTGTTCAAATCCCTGCTCAATGGGGATGAGTCAGTGTCCTCCGGTTTGCAAAATTCAGAACCTGAACATTTCATTTGCTCTTGTTCTGACCTATGCTTCCTGAGAAAGCATAAACCACAATCTTAGTCCCGCAAACCCTCTTTTATTTGTATGGCTGTGAATGATGGTCATTCTGGAGGCAACTTGTTCCACTGATTAATTGTTCTCACTGTCAGGAAATTTCTCCTTAGTTCTAAGTTGCTTCTCTCCTTGATTAGTTTCCACCCGTTGCTTCTTGTCCTGCCTTCGGGTGCTTTGGAGAATAGCTTGACTCCCTCTTCTTTGGGGCAGCCCCTGAGATAGGTAGGGAAGGACACTGTAGCATCCAGCTGCTGCTGCACTCAAGAGGATGCTTTTTGGAAAACATCTGGTTTGCAGATTCAGAGGGGTTCTGTGCATATTAAAGAAAAGTCTCTTGTTTCCAGGATTGCTTTGGGCTGCGCACAAACGGAGTATTTTGCGCCGATTTCAAAATGACCTGACTTCTCTTGCAACGTAATGTCAGTTATTATTCCCCTTGGTGAGAGAGGAAGCTTAAGGCTGTTCTGGGGAAGAGACATGAGTAGATTCTGATTCTCCAAGCAACCTGGAATCTGAAACGGGGCCACGCCAGAAACCGCAAGTGGAAAATGCATAATCACTAAAACACTTGCTGACATGTCTTTTCATTTGCTTTTCCTGGGTATCCAGGGCTGCCAGTTTTTTCAAACAGGGGTCCAGAATTTTGCTAGTTTTGGTTCCAGACCTCAACCCTACTCTGTCTGCAAGGCAAAGTATATTGTAAGAGAGACATAAACAGACGGGGGCAGGTTTTATTTTTTTCCTGTGCAAAAGAAAGTAACCAACGAAAAGAAGAAAATGAGATCTTGTTGGAAAGGTTTATGTGTTCATAGTTTAAATACTTTCACACATACAAACCTGAAGGCAGGACAAGAAGTGACAGATGAAGTTACAAAACTTTTTGTAACTTCTAATCTATTTGGTTTCAATATACTCCAGACTTTGCTTGATAAAGAACGATGCCGGGAATGGGATCTGGGAAGTCGGAAGGGGGTCAGGTAGGGGGGTTCAGGGGGTGGGTGGGGAAGAGGGTGGAAATATAGACTCAATTTTCAGAACAATGAATGCACTTGGATACTGTTGCTTTTTTTCCCTTTTTTTTCTTTTCTTCGTTCTTTTCCTTTTATTTTCCTTTTATTTTAGTATAAAACAAATAGACCAATGAATACTAGAAATACACCGAAGCGAGGTGTAGAGGGAAAGAAGAGGGGGGAATTAAGAGGGAGTGAGAAGGGAATGTAAGGAGGGTGAGATGGTGGGAAGGGGAGAAAGGAATGGCTGAGGGGGAGGGGAAGTAGAAGAGGGGATTGTTGGAAGGGAGAAATGAAAGTTGGAGGGGCAGAAGGAAGGGTGTATGTAGGATAGAAGTGTTATGAGTTGTTTATTGCTTCTTCTTTTTTTTTAACTGCACAGTATTTAAGTGATTGTATAAAGGAAAATGAAAGTGTAATAAAAGATTAATCTTGAACAATAAAAAAAGAAGAAGAAGTGACAGATGAAAACTAATCAAGGAGGGAATCAACCTAGAACGAAGAACAAATTTCCCGGCAGGGAGAACAATTTGGCCTGCCACATTTTTCTATGATTCTACTAGGCATTTTCTATGGTGGGAAAATGGGATTGCATGGAGTTAGATGATAGGTAGCCATAACAACATTCTTTCCAGAAAGCCAAGGTCATCCTTTGTCTCTGCACCTCTGCACCTGACCAGAACTGGGTGGGAGGAATCTGTCTCCATGGCAGTGGGAGATTGGACCATGGGATGGGCTTGTGGGTGTGGGGGGGGGGCAAGATCTTGAACTTTCAACTGGGAGGGGAAAACCGGGAAGCTTTCAGATTCGGGTTTTCCCAGATGTGCCAACATGGCTCTCTTCATCAATTGGAACTTTGTGGAATCCTTTGCCTTAGACGCTGAATTATTTTTGGGTGCTATTTGAAACCCTGGCATTAACCTGAATTTGGAACCCGAATGCCTGAAGTATTAGTAATGTCCCAGTATTTGAGAGGCCACCACAAAGAAGAGGGAGACAAGCTATATTTCCAAAGCACCAGAAAACAGGACAAGAAGCGAAGGATGGAAACTGATCTAGGAGAGAACCAACCTAGAACAAAGGAGGAATTTCCCGACAAGTGAGAACAGTTGATCAGTGAAATGGCTTGCCTTCAGAAGTTGTGGGCCCTCCATTCTTAAGGGTGATCAGAGGTGGGACTGGAAGCCCCTTCTCCATGGAAATGAGTAGAAAGTCTAATGCAGGGCCAACTAGAAGTCATTTGGCCCCACCAGTTCCAAAAACCATCCATCTATCCACCAAAATACCACAGGAAAATGACGGTGGAAGAGAGAAATGGGGAGTGGAAGAACAGAGAGAGAACAGAACACTACAAAACTCTAGATTGCTAAGCAAATCTAATAACTAGCTGGATACTCATGCTTCACATAAGGGAATATCACTCCCACCTCCTTGAGTACGGAAGCAGTTCCATAGGTGGAAGGCATAAACATTTTAGTGAGGTACCAACGTTTAGTACTGAAGGAGCCCAGGCCGCTCCTGAGTGAAGGAGTGGGACGTCTGCCAGTTTGAACTGAGGTAATGGAATGTGAGGCAACTGGCAGTTGGAACAGAATTCTTTTCAGGTGAGGAGGGGGAGTAGAACTCCTTAGCGTCAGAGCGTGTTAATACTGTATAAGGAGTGCTAATGATCTTATGGTCATTTTGAAAAATCCTTTCTTAGCCAGCATCTAGAAGCCAGGAGGAACATAGGTGCCACAATTTCAAGTTTGTAGGCTTGATGTTTCTGCAGATTTTGTGATGAAGTGTGAGTGGTATTTTTGCTTATGTATATATATGGATACTGAAACAGGCAGGGGAGTCCATCCCCCCCAGATCAATAATTGATGTTCTTCACCAATGATGGGGTTGAGCAACTTTGATTTGAAACTGAATTAGAGAAAGGCTGAACACAGTCTGATGTTTCTGGTTCTTGGGCCGACACAACAAATGTGTGGCGAGTGTGTGCGTGGGTGTGTTTGTATTCAGTTTGAAAAGTGAGTCAACACCCTCAAGCCCGTTGGATTTCCGACAGGTTGGCACCCTCTCATGGAGATATCACTTTAGTTCTTCAGTCCTTCATGGGTAGAAGTTTAAGAAAGGAACTCCATTCCCCATCATGCTTGTCCATTGCTCCGCAGAAGACCAAAGCCGTAACTCTTCCTTCCTCCAGCTTATACACAATAAACCCCAGTGGTGGGTTTCAAAAATTTATAGAACCTCTTCTGTAGGTGTGGCCTGCTTTCCGGGTCCACTGGTGGAACCTCTTCTAACCGGTTCGGTATATTTGACGAACCGGTTCTACCGAATAGGTGCGAACTGGTAGGAACCCACCTCTGTTAAACCCCCTTTAGCAATTTTGGACTCTGGCTTAGAGTGGCTTAAACACAAAACTGTCAGGTTTTCTTCTTTTCCTCCGGAATCTGAGGAATGTGACTTCACTCCCTCCCAGCTGAATTTTTACAAAAATAAAACCCACATGCTTAGCAGTGGAAATGAAGAGGAAGCCAGACAGAAAAACAAGAAACCATGCACTTTAAAAATAAAATAAAAACCCACTGGATTTACAGAACTATGCAGCTTGTCTTTTCTCTCTCCAGTCTCCCATTTCATCTTCAATATTATTTTTTTTTGCTCGAGTTCCATTTCATACGACAGTCAAACGTATCTTTTTTTTTTTAAACAGCTTCTTGTCTGAACAGAGGTCATTTGTCTCCTGGAAGCAAAATTGATTTGATTTGATTTGATTATATTTATATGCCGCCCTTTTCCCCCGAAGGGGACTCAGGGCAGCTCACAATTCAAATCAGGGAAGGGGGGTACAGACAGAAAATAAAAAGACAAAACATAACAATACATAATTTAAAAACACACAGCAGTCATACCATTCGAGACGGGGGCAACAGCTCTTTAGCCCCAGGCCTGTCGGAACAGCCAGGTTTTAAGGGCTTTGTGGAAGGCCTGGAGGGTGGTGAGGGTTCGAATCTCCACGGGGAGTTCGTTCCAGAGGGTCGGAGCGGCCACAGAGAAGGCTCTCCTCCGGGTAGTCGCCAGTCGACACTGGCCGGCGGATGGAATTCGGAGGAGGCCTAATCTGTGGGATCTAATCGGTCTATTGGAGGTAATTGGCAGCAGGCGGTCTCTCAAGTACCCAGGTCCAATACCATGAAGGGCTTTATAAGTGACGACTAGCGCCTTGAAGCGTATCCGGAGACCAATAGGCAGCCAGTGCAGCTCGCGGAGGATAGGTGTTACGTGGGTGAACCGAGGTGCACCCACGATCGCTCGCGCGGCTGCATTCTGGACTAGCTGAAGTCTCCGAATGCTCTTCAAGGGCTGCCCCATGTATCCCCCCCCACTTTGTCCATAGTAGAAAACTCAACTATGGTCTCACTTAGTTCTTCAGCTTCTAGATAATGGATGGAAACTCTTAAATTCACACACACACACAAAACCCCCAAAGCTGCAAAACAGGATTTGTGTTTTATGATAGGGAACTTTAAAACCCATTATCCTCCAGACCTGTTGGTTGAGGACTATGGGAACGCCATGGGAATCATCTCTGGAGGGCACCAGTTGGAGAAGAATCAACTGCTCTGGCTAACCGATGCAAAATAATACAGATGCAGCTTCTATTCTCTTTGCAAATTAGCGGGAAGGAGAACACGCACATGTTCTGGAGAACCTCAACTAGGATATTGTATGAGTATATATGCCTGTTTTGCATGCTCTAATGTTAATAAACAACCAATACTTTGCATATCGTGCAGTCGATGACAATAGACACCTTCTTGGAAATTCTCCACCAGAACTTTGGAGCAAAGGGTGATGAGGACTAATAACTTCACAAATTTCACAAGTTGTACCTTCAAACGTTTCCAGGGTCTCCAGTTACCCAGTTGAGCTATAGGGACGCAGTGGCTCGGTGGCTAAGACACTGAGCTTGTCGATCAGAAAGTTCGGCAGTTCGAATCCCTAGCGCTGCGTAACGGAATGAGCTCCCGTGACTTGTCCCAGCTTCTGCCAACCTAGCAGTTCGAAAGCACGTAAGAAATGCAAGTAGAAAAAGAGGGACCACTTTTGATGGGAAGGTAACGGCGTTCCGTGCGCCTTTGGCATTGAGTCATGTTGGCCACATGACCACGGAGACGTCTTCGGACACCGCTGGCTCTTCGGCTTTGAAATGTAGATGAGCACCGCCCCCTAGAGTCGAGAACCACTAGTACTTCCTGTATGTGCGAGGGGAACCTTTATCTTTATTTACAGAGCTGATAGTTTGCTCAAGTTTTCTTTTCAATTGCTAATGGTGCGTCCTTTGAATCCCAAAGTCCAGAAGTGATGTATACGTATGTAAGGTTAATGGGCTGGCAGATAAGCAGTTAAGCTTAGCCCAGGATTATGATATCATCCGTTTGCAAAACCAGGAAGTGAACTACCTGCAGAATGTTAAGCTGAACGATAAAAGTAGGCAAGAGCCAAGGTGGCGCAGTGGTTAAATGCAGCACTGCAGGCTACTTCAGCTGACTGCAGTTCTGCAGTTCGGCTGTTCAAATCTCACCAGCTCAGGGTTGACTCAGCCTTCCATCCTTCCGAGGTGGGTAAAATGAGGACCCGGATTGTTGTTGGGGGCAATATGCTGACTCTGTAAACCGCTTAGAGAGGGCTGAAAGCCCTATGAAGCGGTATATAAGTCTAACTGCTATTGAACTGCTTGCTCCATTCTTGAGAATGGTCTGCAGCTTAAAACTTGACACCGCAAAATGTTCTTAAAAAAAGGATAAAGTTTACCCCTCGGTTATTCCTGTTAGGTATAACTACTGATTGTACAGTTATAGAGACTAACTTGATTTTGCATTTAATAACGGCAGCAAGAATGTTGGCTGGCGCAATACTGGAAGAAGGAAGATCTGCCTACTATTCAAGAATGGAACATTAAAAGTCACAAACCTAGCAGAGATGGCTAAAATATCAGCATAGCTCAAGGATCACTCAAACGAGAGATATAAACTGGAGTGGAGAAGATGGATTGACTATACTCAAAACAAATATTCCAGATAGTTTATGACTGAAGAAACAAGGAATGATATATAATCTGTTTAGAGCTAGCCTAGCAAAGAGGAGTTAAAGCTCAAATGAAAGATGATACTAACTTTTTTTAAAGTTTATTTTAGAATATCTTTGTTAAAGATTTATACCCTGTATTGGTTCTGGGAAGTCTGGGGGGGGGGGGAAGGTTGGGGGTGGGTGGGGTTTGGGGGGGGAGGGGAGGGGGGGAGGTAAACATTTGTTAAAGTTTTTTTTCTCAAAAACTTTCAATTAAAAAACAAAAACTTGACACCGCCTCCTGCTCGAGGTACCCACGGGTGGCATTTCTTTCCCAGGAAACAAGCGAGAGAATGAAATTCCCCAGTTATTTGAGACGCTGTTCCGACTCAAGTTTACATAACCCCCTATTGTGGAACACAAAAACCGCCACCTGCTGCTGCCTTCGATTCTTCCTGCTTCTTCTCCTACCTGTCATTGTTTGGGGAATCAGGTGAGGTTAGTGGAGCTTTGAGGACAAAGAGGGCGTTATTCTTCTGGGGAATAGCTGTTCCGGTAAGGCCAACATCCTCCTTTTCGCTTTGGAAGACTTCGACTTCTCTGAACGTCTTGCCAAAACTGGGGCTGCACAAACACCACAAGGCTGCACACACAGCCTTGGGCCCAGCAGCTACCTGACCCAGCAGGTTCCACCAACAGGTAAACTGTTCAGTGCAACCAATAGGGGAGATGATTAAAGACCTGGAGAATCATTTTACCTGCCGCTGTGTTTCTCATACCCAGCATCAAATATTGTTTGACTTCCTGGTTGTCTCCTCCAAATCTTCGTGGGGTTGTCACCGAGTCTTTGGACCGTGCCTTTACAGTCAGTTTGTCAAAGCCTCAAGATGTATCTCCTCTCATGCCAAAATTATGTAGCTCTCAAACGTTTGGGAGGAGACAGAGTCTCTATTTAGGAGAGGCCTTTCTGAAATGGTAGAAAGGATCTCCTGCCTGAACAGAGGGTTGGACTAGAAGACCTCCAAGATCCTATCCGACTCTGTTATTCTGTATTCTATTCTATGAATGTTAGCAGATTGGATGGATGAAGGGCCTCACTCATTAGGTAGCCCCCCAAGGATCCCGAGCTGTAAAGAGATTTCAGTGTGACCTTGGGGAAGGCGTGAGAGAGGCTGAAGGAAGGAGCCAGCTGTTTAGGGGAGACTTGGAGAAGAGATTACACCATCTAGAGATAGAAGAAAGAGCAAGAAAGAAACTCAAAATATCCCCCTTGTTTTTGCCTGGAATACGGCTTTATTTGGTATAAGACAAGAAGCAATGGGTGGAAACTAACCAAGGAGAGATTCAACCTCCAACGGAGGAGAAATTTCCTAGCAGTTAGAACAATTAATCAGTGGAAAGCTTTGCGTTTAGAAGTTGTGAGTGCCCCATCACTGTAGGCTTTTAAGAAGAAATTGGACAGCCATTTGTTTGAAATGGTATAGGGTCTCCTGCTTGAGCAGGGGATCAGATAAATACCACCTCTGGCTGGCCATGCCCCCATCTATTCTCTGCCTCCCGAGTCCCAGCTGATCGGGACCTGCACCATGGTTCTATGTTCTAAGAGGGGGAGAGAAACATGGACAGAGTTTCAAAAATCTGTTAATATACCCTACAACAATAAAGATTCCTGGACTCCCTACAATCTATTTCTGGGCCTGATTATCTCACTTAGTTGACCAAAGGAAGAGTTGTGTAATTTCTGGAACAACCAAGAGATAACCTGGAGATATCTGCTGTCCAACAAACACAATTTTACATAACCTTTCTTTAGCGGGAAAGGTCTTGTTTGGCCAACGTGCTTCCCCAGAGCTGTGGTTCTCAACCTCAGCAGCTTAAAGATGTCTGGACTTCAACTCCCAGAATCCCCCAGACTTCAGCTCCTCGATTCTAAAATCAAACAGAACGACAGTCACTTCTTGCAAACTTATCTGTGGCTTAACTAGGCTAGTCAAAACTGGAGCCTTTGGATCAGAGGCGGTATTCAGCAGATTCTGACCAGTTCTGGAGATCCGGTAGTGGAAATTTTGAGTAGTTTGGAGAACCGGTAAATACCGGTAAATACCACCTTTTTCTGTAAGCCGCCCTGAGTCTTTCGAGAGTGGGCGGCATACAAGCCCTAATAAACTCAAACACCTCTGGCTGGCCGCGCCCCATCTATTCTCTGTCTCCTGAGTCCCAGCTGATCGGGAGGGAATGGGGATTTTGCAGTATCCTTCCCCTGCCACACCCACCAAGCCATGCCCACAGAACAGGTAGTAAAACATGTTGAATCCCACCATTGCTTTGGATCTTGTTAGCTGTACATTTGGTATCATGCTGAATTTGCAGCCACTGCATCTGTAAAATGGGCCCAACCTTATTTTTGTTTTCCCCGGCTGTAAAGGCTGTAAAGTGGTGGAAAAGAATGAAAAAGCTTGTCGCTGCAGCCCTTTCACGATTTGTACCCTTGGCGCTGAATTCTACAAGCTGAAAGATTTTGAAAGTATTGATAATCTGGCTGAGCTAGTCTGTCTCCTTTCGTTACATGTATTTACATTCCCTTTATCCCAGTCAGAGGAAAGAGACTGGATTTAATTTGAAGCAGAGTTCACCAGAGTACATTTCGAACTGGAACGGCAAACATTATTTGCCGTGTCTAAAAATCACAGAACTAGAAAGACAAGATTCGGGGGAAATAAATAGCGTAAGACATGGCAACTGCCTCTTCAAAACTGTGGTGTATATCCAGGGCCGGATTTAGATGAAAAGAGGCCCTAGGCTATTCCACTTATGAGGCCCTTTCACCTCCCATTTTTAAGTTTGTAAATTGCATGAGAGACAATAAAATACATCATTACTGTGATATATATCAATATATATCAATATATATAGCTGGCCTCCCGATGGAGGGCGGCTCTGCTCTGCGGCAAAGGCAGCGAGGCCAGCCGCCTCCCCTGCTGCGCTCAGCTGCCTGGCTCGGCCCACTCGCCCTCACCTGCCTGGCCGCTGGTGGGCTCCGTGTCGACGGGGCGGCTGGTATTTGTGACTGTTCCAGTGTCCTGGGATTGTGTGAGCCTGACACGCAAAGTCATGGGGGACCCAGGTTCTTTTAAGAACCATTAGAGCTGTAGTTATTCACTTTACAACTGGGACAAAAAAGAGTCCTAAGATTGCAACAACCACGTCGCTTCGGGAAGTAGTTGTGTCCTCAAGTCTGGAGATTGCCTATTGAAAAATAATTCCTCCCCCTCCCCCTCACTCTCCTGGGGAATTTCGAAACTTGGCTGTAAAAAAACTGGATGATAAATGTCTGGGGTGGAAGCTGGTCTCGCAGAGGCCAGATCTTGGCTCACGGCCGCATCAGGAATGTGGCCTTGCTGTAGAAATCTCCCAAGAAGCCAGTGGGGTGGGTGGATCGCAGCTGTTTGTTGATGACCATTTGACATTCGCTTAGGTGAGCGTTGGACATTATTTATGTGGTCGTTTTACTCTCCGCCTCCCTTCGTGGAGTGTTGTAATATAGTTCCTTGTGTAGGTGTGGGTCACCCATGGCCCAGTTCATAATGGGGCATGCGGAGCCACGCTGAACCACACAGGAGAAAACAAACTCCTAAAACTCCATAACATCCTGATAGTTCATAACATAACATCCTGAGATGTGCCCTACCAATGATAGCCAGGATTTGACCATATATAGACAGAACTTCCCTGAGCAGTAGATTAGAAATTGTACTTTTACAGGCTGTCTTTAACCACATGCTATTGCTCCTCCTGCCTTTGTCCTATCTCAATAAAAGGGGCTCTCAGACCCCCAATCTGGGTCGCTCCATCCCGAGAAAGGTCGTGTCCGTGTCTTTTCTCAACATTGGCCTCATGGACGAACCACGGGAACGTTACAGTGGAGCGTACAGGGTGGACTAAACAAGATTTCTACATATCGGAAGAAAACAGAACAGAAAAGAGGAAAACGATTCTCCCTGGAAACTTGTTCCAGAAAATTTGAGATGAAAAACAGGATGTTCTACACCCGGGGAAGGTTCACTAGGAAATGAAGTTCTCTCCCCATTCGTGAAAACGAAAGGCCTGAAATCCGTTTTCCCCACTTTGTTCCATTCGGTCTTCTCCAGCTGGGTGGCTTTTTCAATAGCATCAGGTTGCAGCTTCCAGAACGATGGTTAGTGTAGCCCAACCACATTGGGAGGGGGGAGCTGGAGAAGGAGAAGACCACCAAGGACCAAAGTGATCCATCATTTACCGTTCTACCGGTGGTAGATGAAATTATATAGCCAGATGATCTGTCTCTGGTCCATATTTCAGACTCACCGCTGTGTCAGAAATCACCCTTTTGGATTGATGCCAAGAAAATGTCATAGACGGATCCAGGAGTTGTTAGAGTTATCCAGGATATTTCCTGGAGTTACTCAATGACATTGCAAACCAGCCTGTGTATTCCTTTGTCTGATAGAGATAAGCTAGAACCAGAGTTTCTCAAACTTGGCAACTTGAAGCTGGGTGTTCATTTCCCAGAATTCCCCAATCAGCATGGGGATTCTGGGAGTTGAAGTCCACCCGCCTTCAAGCCGCCAAGGTTGAGAAACGCAGCGATGGAAATAAATACTGTGGGTTCAAAGCTGTATCCATGAGTTCAAAGACCGACTCCAGATGTTTCCAGTTGGATGTGAAGGTCAGACAAATATCTTTGCTTGGCTTTAAAAGGCATCTCCCCCCCCCACCCCCAAGAATTTTCCACATACCCACAATTTTTAAAAATAACCTGCTTTATTTATCCTTTACAAAATTGGCCACATTGCTCAATTAGCGTGAAGCAACATGGGAAAGGAACGGTTTTATCCAAATGTTTGAGCATTTCTTTTAACCAACTCATGGAGATCTGTGCTTCTCATTCCTTTTTTGGAGGGGGGGGTGTACCTTGCTGTCTCCTGAAATATCACTAACATTCCTTGACGATTGATGGATGACCACAGCAGAGGATGTTATGGTCTGGAGGATTTCTTGAGATGAAGGGATTGGTCTCACGTTGGTAGGATGAGAGAATGCTTACTGCTGAAGAGTGGACCACAGAGAGAAAATCCAGTGGGCCCACCTTAATTACAGCAGGATTCAATCACTCACCCATCCAGCCACCTCCTTCATACAGGTGTCAGCTATAACTGGTGGGCAGATGTTGCTTAAATCTTTACTGTCAAAGAAACTCTACCTTCTCAAGACGGAAAGGTCCATTCGTTTCTCCTCATTATCTTTCTTTGCATGCTTCATCCAGTTAAGGGAGGTAACCCATGTTCTGAATTGACACAAAGCTGGGTACCCATCAACCTGTTGGGTTTACATAAACTACACAACCACCCATATCATACAATTATGGTGTAAACAAAGCAAACTTGTCAGGTTTGAAGCCATTTGGCCTTCGAGGGTCCACATTAGCTATTTGTGGATGCAACTCAATTTCTCTGATTTTTTTCACCTACTGAGTCTTATGCTTTATGGAGAAGACCTCTGCTTCAGACGTTCCGATGACTTTCATAGATGTTGGCTCCCCTACTTGGTCTTCCGCATGCAAAATGCCCCCTTCCCCCCCCCCACTCAGACTATTTAAAACCAAGGGCCTCTCCAAAGCTGGGTATCATAATCTACTGTTCTTGTTAAGAGTCTTGTCTGAAAGTTCATAGCTCAGGAAATATCAGAAAAATATGGATTTCTGTCTTCTTTTTTAGGCTTGGGGGAAGTCACAATAGAGCTGTGAATCATCATAGGATAACCAATTTATAAATAAACACAGACATAATATTTGCAAAACTATGACATTGCATTAAATACACATCTCCTTCAAAATAAAGGCTGGGCATTTAGCTATCCTGCAGCTGGAATTTTGATGGGACGCTTTTATTGTAGCTTGAAAATTAGAAGAAAAATAGTATTTTTTTCCTTCCTTCCTTCCTTCCTTCCTTCCTTCCTTCCTTCCTTCCTTCCTTCCTTCCCTCCCTCCCTCCCTTCCCTCCCTCCCTCCCTCCCTTCCTTCCTTCCTTCCTTCCTTCCTTCTCCTTGCTTTTTTTTCTAATTTGGAGATTCTTATTTCTAATTCCAGATTTCAGCTATGGCTTTTCCTTAGATTCTCTAGATCTGCTAGAGAAATCTATTTCTATCTCTGAAGCCAGCGTGAGAAGCTTTTGGGGCTTCATACTGGGAGAAACAACTTTTGTACTTCTAACTAACTTCTACAAACAACTTTTCAAAAACTTTCCATGTGGGAAATTCCTGTCAGGAGCCGGAGCAAGTGATTCAGGATGACACGAATGTAATCTAGAACTGGCTTGTTGGAACAAGACCCTCAAGGATGCTTATTCTCTTGTGGGATCAAGTGACATTTAAACACCGAAAACATTAGTTGCTCAAAAAGAAAGGAAAAAAAAACACATATATCCTGACTGTCTTTGGGCAACTTTTAAGCCATCTGCATGTTTTAACTCTCTTTTAGGGATCCCCCTGTTAATTCCTAAGATTCAGGATGTGGATCAAGAAGATGGAAAATTCTGCATAAAACCCATTTCGCTTCCATGATCTTCCAAAAGCTGGAATTTTGCACAAGGGTAAAGGGTGTTTTTAGCTGTGCTTGCTCCCCTTTTTTTATTTTGCATCTTTTACTTTGCAATGGTTCCACTTTCCCATATGTTCACGATGGCCTTTGCTAGTCAACGAATCTTGCCCCAAACCTCTCCCACCTTCTTCTGGATATCATGGCTGGTTTCCTTTTGGGTTCTCAGATTTCAACTGCGGACCCCTGTTGCATCCATAAGGACATAAGAATAGATCTTTAAAAAAGTTTTAGTTCTCCTAAAGAGTTTCAGTAGTTTATGATACCCTCCAAAGCAGGGATAGGCAGCTATGGATCTTTTACAGCCTGTGGACTTCAATTCCCAGAATTCCTGAGCCAGCCATGTCTGATTCAAGACTTCAGCTCCCAGAATTCTTCAGCCAGCCATGGCTGATTCAAGACTTCAATTCCCAGAATTCCTGAGCCAGCCATGGCTGATTCAAGACTTCAACTCCCAGAATTTCTGAGACAATCATGGCTGATTCAAGACTTCAACTCCCAGAATTCCTGAGCCAGCCATGGCTGATTCAGGACTTCAACTCCCAGAATTCCTGAGCCAGCCATGTCTGATTCAAGACTTCAACTTCCAGAATTCTTCAGCCACCCACGGCTGATTCAGGACTTCAATTCCCAGAATTCCTGAGACAATCATGGCTGATTCAAGACTTCAACTCCCAGAATTCCTGAGCCAGCCATGGCTGATTCAGGAATTCTCAAGAGTCGAAGTCCACAAGTCGTAAAGGGGTCATAGCTGCCCACCCTTATTCCAAAGGCGTCATTCCTACTGAATAAATATCTTTGAAGACACCAAAGCATCATACTCTTAAGAGATTTTGATTTCTTCTACATATCTGCAGGCAGAAGAGAAAGGATGGCAGGATGAGGTGAAGGAAAACTTCAAGAAATGTTGGCAGTCTGCAGGGGGACTGGTGGGCTATTTAGTCTTTGGTTCCAGTACTTAAACCCAATATTGGCTGTTTTTCAAAGCTGGGTTAGATGTCCTACAGTACTGGAGCAATTCTGGATCCTGTGGTCTTCCTGGCCCGGGTCCTTTTGAGTTGGATCCCGGTTCTTTGGCCTCCAAGGTATTGATGGTGGTCAGAGGTATGCTTTGAGTAGGGTCAGTCTTACGGAAAGTTTCTTGGTCCACCACTGTTCCATTCTTGTATTTGGGCAGTGTCCCCTGGACATTGTGCTTGCCAGTCTTGTTCCGTTTGTGGAGATAGAAGAGCAGAGGTAGGATCAAAGCCAGAAGCAGAAGAACGAGACAAATGGGGAGGATGATACTGAACATGTTGGCTTCAATGAAACCCAAGAGAGAGCCCTTTTCTGTTTGAGATGTTGATCCTTGGCCTGATCCCGTTGTTGGGAGGACCTGGGACTTGTTGGAGTTAGAGGGGGCCATTGTGGATTCATAAGGCATGGTTGTGAAAGTATAGAAAGGGGAGGTTATGCTCCGTGGGGTAGAGCTATGGCTTCCTTCCTGGGGACCAGGCATATGGACCAAGGTGGCCCTATAGGGGGTTGAGGAGTTGAAGGTCTCCGTGGTGTACACCACCCACCCCAAGGCAGGGGGCACACCTTTCGCAGTCAATTCAAATTGAAAGCGGTCCTCTTGGAGATTCGGCCCTGAATCTTCTGCCTCCCAGATTTCTAACCCAATCAACTCGTCCTTGAGGTCATCTTGGGTGAAAGCGTCGATGGAGGCAGGCCGATCCATGTTGTCTCTGGAGACTCTCACCAACTTGCTCCCTTGAGGGGCTTGGAGAATCCTGAACTCGGGGGTGCTGTTTGTCCTGTCGGCCAGCTCGTGGGCATCAAGGATGTTGGTATTAAGCAGGACAGTGGTTCCTCTCGGCCAGAGAATCTCCTGCCCGATTTTCACTAAGGCCTTGACTGTTACATTTACAACCCCCGAAATATTGGTGGCTCCTGAGGTGGCAAGGAATTGAAATCCATCTTTGGAGGAGGCCAAATCTGTGAAAGTAAAGAAAACTTCTCCCTTGTCCACCTGTTGTTGTGAAAAACGTTTCACGGCCTTTTGATGGACTTCCACTTGGCCATACTCTGGGCCCCTGATGAGTTCGTAGAAGGTATTTCGCTCTCCTTGGCCTGAAGACCCTAGAAGATGTTTGTGAGACAGTGAAGCCATGTTCAAGCCTTGGGGTATTTCCAAGATGGTCTGATTGGTTGCCCACGTGGTTGCGGGAAGAACCATGATTTCCAGAGAAATAGAAATTGGCTTGTGGAGTCCATCTGATGCAACAAGCTTCAAAGTCCCAGTAGAACTTGTTCCATTGGCAACAAATATCAGGTGTCCTGCATTGACGTCTGCTTGTGTGAACTGGGTTACGACTACGGATGGATTATGGGCCTTAGCTACAAACCCAGTTGGAGATCCAGAACTAACGTTGAATTGGATTTCTTCAGGGAAACTGTCTGGATCTATGACATTCAAATGTTCTTGGGAGACCACCATGGAGGAACCTTGGAGAACTTGTAAGGCTTTTCCTTGGCTGACTAGTTTTGGTGGCATCTCATTACCGTCTTCCACTGTGATATTGAACAACCCAGAAATAATGACTTCCTTTCCATTCTGTGGGGGCTCAATAGATCTGTTTGTGTTGGGCCGGAGCCAAGCATCAAATCTGAAATAATCATCCAGGAATCCAGGACCGTTGTGAGAATATTCCAATCCACCTGCGGCGAGGTCGGATTGCAGAAAATAGGGGTGTTTGTCATTCACTCGACCATCTGGAAGAGAAAGGGTCCCATACATGGGCAATCTGGTCACCAGAAAGACGACGTCATAGGAAGTCCTCGTTGGTTCCGGTTCTTTGGTGAGAAGGTTGGAAGCATCAAGTGACGAGAGGTTGATGGCTGCACTTTGAGCTTCTGGGACGGTGAGGCCTGAAAGAGAGAAGAAGAGAAGAAGCAAGGGATGGTCATCTTGTTTCAAACAAGGAAGGCAACGCAGAAGCTGCTATGGAAGAAGGAGAGGATGGACAAGGGGAGGAGAAATAGGAAAAGGGAAGAGAATGAAGAAAGGCAGATTAAGTACTGTGCAAGAAAGTAGCTTCAGAAGGTCCCCTCCGTCCGAAACTACTTTCTTGAGCTGTACTTAATCTGCCGTTCTTCATACCTGGCCATGGGGAAATTCTACAGGTTCTCTTTGACTTATCTGAAATCGTATAGGTTCTCCTGCTCAAGCAGGGGGCTGGACTAGAAGACCTTAAAGTTCTCTTCCTGCTCTGTTCTCTTCTATCCTACGTTTTGACAGCTCTCCCTGGAGGCACATGACTGACCCTGTTCCAATGGCTGGCCCTTCCTGAGGTCATGTGACTCGGCAGGCCTCCATTGTGGTCTATGGCCCTTCATGGTATTGGATCTGGGTACTTGAGAGACCGCCTGCTGCCAATTACCTCCCACAGACCCATTAGATCTCACAGGGTTGGCCTCCTCCGGGTGCCATCTACCAGCCAATGCCACCTGGCTATTACCCGGGGGAGGGCCTTCTCTGTGGCAGCTCCGGCCCTCTGGAACGAACTCCCCGCAGGGATTCGGACCCTCACCTCTCTCCAGGCCTTCCGAAAAGCCGTCAAAACCTGGCTTTGCCGGCAGGCCTGGGGGTGATGAGTTCCCTCCCCTCTCGACATGTATGGTTGTGCGACTGTTGTTTACTTTTATTATTTGTATTTTGTTTTTTATGTTCCCCTTTTTCCCCCTTGAATTGTTTGCCGCCCTGAGTCCTCCCGGAGAAGGGCGGCATACAAATAATACAATACAATACAATACAATACAATAAGTTGAGGACTTCTATAACCCATATTTCTTTTTCAAATCACAACAACAGAACATTCATTTCCCTTTCTCCCGGGCTTCTGTTCCTGCCACCTGCTCTCATTCCTCAGAAGAAGCACTGCTAGAAACAGATCGATCTGTTTCTTTCTGCTCCAGGCCCGTTTCACGACTTCCCAGTTTCTTCATTTTCAAAGGCATGGATTTTTTGCATGTGAGCCTTGAACATCTCTCCCCTTCCAATGCTTAGGATTACACCCACATCGTGCTAAACCCTGAATTTTGTATGCATGCCTCTCCCACTTCATTTTTGTACCCACCCAGAAGTGGAGATCAGTGTGTTACAAAAACAACGAGGGGAAAAAAAATATCAAGACGTACACACAATTGGTTGGATAACTGTGCTCTGATTCATGGATCAGCCGCCCAACCATTGCAAAATAACTCCACTCCCTGTATAAAATCTACCGGTTTCCTAGCAGCCACACATCTGCTTTCTGAGCATGTCTCCACATCTCTGCTTCCTACCTTTATTTCTCCACAGCTGAGAGGAGCCCTGAGGACAGCTGGCCTCGAACGATATCATCACGCCGAGAACAAATAGGCCTGTGGTCCCCGAGGGAGAAGAAATTTGGAAGTGGAAATTATCCTCACGGACCCAGAAAGGTTCTGGTGGCATGTCGTGGTGGTATGCAATCACCCCAGCATTCACCTGTTTGCAAAAGACAAGAAGGTTTAGGTTTATTGGTTTTGTATGCCGCCCACTCCCGAAGGACTCCGGGCAGCTCACAATAAACAGGGGAAGGACGAAACGTCCATTAAGGTGAAAAGAAAGAAGAGCATTCGTTCGATTGGAACCTCTTATTCTCTAGCCCTTTGGGTTCTAGGTATGTCTACTTTTGTCCACACAAAAGGAACCTTCCCCTGTTGGGTTTCTCTAGATATGGTGGACATCAACTCCTATAAAAACCAAGCCAGCATGGAAGTGGGCCTTTCTGACTAGGGTGGTGGTGATGATGGGAGATGAAGTTCATGAGAACATCTTGTTGGAGAAAGTTGATATGTAGGTTGCCTACTCTATCCACATTCTCTTCTGTATCCTATCTCATTCTATTTCCCCCCCATGGAAATACTGGTGGTGTTCTACAGCCACCAGTCAAGCTCTTTCATGTCCTGATGGCGTTTTTTTTCCCCCTATGGGGAGAGAGGACATCAGACCCCCTGTTATGGTGTTCGTTTTGCACAGCTTAATTTTGGCGCACGCAGGTGATAGTAAACTGACTTTGCCCCCCTTGAAAAAGTGTATGGATTTTGTGTTCCTTTTCTTCTCCTATTTTTGGGTCCTTGTTCAAAAAAAACAACTTATCAAGAAGAATATTGTAAGACCACCAGCCGAGGTGGCGCAGTGGTTAAATGCAGCACTGCAGTTCAGCAGTTCGGCTGTTCAAATCTCATCGGCTCAAGGTTGACTCAGCCTTCCATCCTTCCGAGGTGGGTAAAATGAGGACCCGGATTGTTGTTGGGGGCGATATGCTGACTCTGTAAACCGCTTAGAGAGGGCTGAAAGCCCTATGAAGCGGTATATAAGTCTAACTATTGCTATTGCATTTTGCACATAGTTAAAAGGAAACAGCTTCATACCACATCTGGTCAAAGAGCCAAGGTGGCGCAGTGGTTAAATGCAGCACTGCAGGCTACTGCTAGATCAGCAGGTCAGCGGTTCAAATCTCACCGGCTCAGGGTTGACTCAGCCTTCCATCCTTCCGAGGTGGGTAAAATGAGGACCCAGATTGTTGGGGGCAATATGCTGACTCTCTGTAAACCGCTTAGAGAGGCCTGAAAGGCCTATGAAGCGGTATATAAGTCTACTGCTACTGCTATTGGTCATCACTCAAACCAGGAAGAGATGAAAATCTCCCACCCAAAAGATGATCCCTTTTAGCCCACCCCCTAGAGTTGATGATCAATGCACATTATTAAGATCTTCTATCGATGGCCTACATCACACACAAAAAAAAGTCCCAAATATTTTAACCTCAGCTTGGGTGAAATTTCTCAGCTCTTCTCCATTGTTCTTCTGGCTACTCAACAGCTTGCCAAACCGTGGAGGCTGTTGTATGATGTAAAATAAAGACTTTTCATCTTCTTCTTGATTGGTCACTGCTTTCAGGTTCTGACTTCTGACTGGCTCAGAAGAACCTTGAGAAGGAAAAGAGAGGGAGAATTGCCCCTTAGGATGCCACGCAATGAAAAGGTTACTCATTTATGAAACCATTGCAAATGGTTTTTCCAAGTTCTAAATGAATAGAATAACAGAGTGGGAATGGACCTTGGAGGTCTTCTAGTCCAACTCCCTGACTAGGCAGGAAACCCTACACCACTTCAGTCAAATGGTTATCCAACATCTTCTTAATAATGTCCAGTGTTGGAGCATTGACAATTTCTGGAGGCAAGTTGTTCCACTGATTAATTGTCCTCACTGTCAGGAAATTTCTTGATAGACATATCACACATTGACAACACGTGAAAACACACGTGACTTTAATGCAGAAGAGAGGAAATTTAGTTCGACGGTAGAGCTGGGGACCTAATGAATCAGGGGACAGTTGCTCCAGGAATGATTTCACAGCAAAGCTGATGACATCATCAGCCCGAACTTGGACTAGACTCACCTTTCACAAAGTGTAACGTTGTCTCTGAAGCAGAAGGCCTCAGTAGATATCTTACCTGGACACACCATCAGATCTTGCTTATTTTCCAGAATGATGACCACTTTCTTTTGGGCTTTCACAGCAAAAAACTGTCCCGGAGACATGTTCTCACCATCAGATAGATCAAAGGAAAATCCTCCCTTCAAAGGTCCTGGAGATAAACAACCGAAAAGAAGCTTAGAACACAAGGACGCATGATGTGATCATTCATACCCTAACTTCTTGACCACTGCTACTTTGGGGTATTGGATACTGCAGGTGGGGCCTGTAGAAAAATGTTGATGTGCATTTTTTTTTACTTCTGGTAAGGCTCATTCTGCTTATGCCCTTCTGTTGTGGCTCGGCAGGAGCCGTTGGAGCTGCCGCCAGACTCCGACAGCGAGGGGCCTTATGAGTCGGCCATGGAGGATGCGGAGGACCCTGGACAGGGTTCCGACTCCGAGCAGGGCGCGGAGAGACTAGTTGGCCACCAGGTGACGCCTGAGCCTTGGATCAGTGGGGAGGAGACAAGAATGAGTGATCCAGAAAACACCTGTGAGTTGTTCCGGGATGCACGCCGTCGAAGGGCTACTCGGCGTCAAGAACAACTACGTGATTACAGGAGGTGATTACGCTCAGCTGATGCTCATTAAGATCCTCTCCTGATTATAAAAGAGACTGCTTGTGCCACACCTTTCTGCAGAAGTCAACGTTAAGGACTAACAAGAAACAAACTTGGCAGGCTGGATTGCTGCCAGAGTTTGTTTGCATTGCTGCCAAGTTTTGTAGGACATGCTGCCAGAGTGCTTATCTCTTTGTTTATGTGGCTTGCAGCCAACGAGAGTCTGGACTGATTAAAAAACATTCTCATTTACATTGGTTTCGGCGTTCGTTCCCGGATGGAGAAGTGGGGGGGGTCAGAACACCCTTCTGTTGGGATGCACCAATGTGTTGCTTATTTTTCTTTTTCATTCAATGTTCACCCACCACTTTTTTTAATGTTCACTAAAACATTCTGCTGTTTAATCTGCACTTGTATTGTTGATGTTCAATCGATTGTTCAGCCCTTGCAAACGTTAGGATTTCATATCTTGTCTTGAACACATAGAAAGTGCCACCCCCTGGTTGAATTCACTGGGGAAGTAAGCATAATGCATGTTCAGGATTGCGCAATCTCCCCTTGGACAGATTCATTCACATGGTGGCCTTGGGCTGGGCTGGAAATTAAGGGTTTAAAAGTATGTCTCAGCAGGTGGGAAGACCTGGCTAATCTTGTGTAGGTTTGGAAACTAAGTAGGGTTGACCTTGGGTAGGACTGAGACAGGAGATAGGCTAGCTTGGAAATTTGAAGGCCTTCTAGGAGAAGGCCAAGAGAACCCAACTATGTCCTGATTGCTCTTTGAAGCTACTAGGAACTCAACTGAATTCAGAAGTGATTTCATGTTGGAGGGACTCTGCTTTTAGATATCTTTCGTGAATTCGAATCATAGGGAGTTGGGAAATATTTTTTCCATCTCATGTCGTGGTTTGGAGAAAGATCTCAAGTACAATCTTGGCATTTTGGGGGAAGACTGGGGAGAGCCATATCTGAAACTTTGAAGAGCAGACGAAGCTGAAGTACTTAATCCAACCATCTGACTTGGCAAAGTTTTGTCTACTTTGTCATTTCTGAACCCAAACTTCCTGCTCTCCTCCATTCTGGTACGGACCTTCATGGATGAACTGAACAAGATGGTTATTTATCTGGGCCTGGGTGAACCGCTGGATTGGACTGTCAGGTGATGATTTCAACACCACCTTCCCATTGACTGGGGTCCTGATGGAATAGATGACTTCTTCTGGAGGGGTGTCTTCATCTTCACTTTGGAGGATCTCTGGGGTAATCTCGGCAATGCCCCCTTCTTCAATCTGGCAGGAAAGATGGAGAAAACACTAGAGTCAGTCACCAACACAGCTTTACGTCTGAATATGATACGGATGAAATTAAAAAAAAAAATGCTTCGGTTGAGGAGAACGCAGACATCTCCACCTCTGACCCCGAAAACTCATTTAGAGTTTGTTTGTTTCAATTTGTTTTTGGTTGCTGGCGTTAAGCAAGAATCGTGGCAGGAATAAATCCTGAGTTGCTACAAGTCCTTGAAAGCAAAACAATTTTTTTTTTAAAAAAAAGAATCCCAGAAAAATTCTGGCCCCTGAATGATCCTGTTGAGCATCTGTTCAATAATGAGATCATACAGAATGAGGACATTGCCTTCGGTCACTTGGATTTAGCCTCTCTTAATAACATCTTCCCCCTCGGTTTTTTTCCTCCACAGCGGCCTATTTCTCAAAATAAAACTTGAACAACAATAACAACAACAAAAAAACCCTCCATGTGGAAATTGTCCTCCTTCCTCTGACATAAGGTCCATCCCCATCTTTTGTGCTGACCCAATGGACATGTTCTTCAGGAGATGGCCTTTGACACCACTTATCCTCATCTGCTGGAGAAGGAGAAAACAGAACTCCATCTTTCCTGGAAATGGTTCTCTGGAATTTTGCAGATTTGGTATTTTTAAAATTCTTTGGGGGATTAATTTTGGAATCCGTTTAGAGCAGAACTGAACCGAGGGGACTCAGCGATCATAAACGTCTAGGGACTCTGCTGGCAGCCTTCACTTGCAAGCATTATTCTTTGTTTGGATTAACCCAAAACTCCTTGCTAAGTCATCACAACACCAGGCAGTTCAGTTCTTTTATTGATCCCAGAAGGAAGGATGAGAACTAGAGGATTAAAACTAGAAGGGAAGAAATTGCTAACGGTAGGATTGAACTGGCTGCAAAACATGAATTCCGCTTCCCGAGAGGGATCTTGGATGATCCTCTGTCAGAGATAAACTAGAGCAGGGTTTCCCAACTTTTAAGATCGGACCTCTTCATAAACAACAATTCCCAGAATCCCTTTATCAAGAGAGCAAAGCTCCAGGGATCCAAAACTTCCTGCCTTTGAGTGAATGTTTTCCTTTTTCCTCTTGTATATTAAAAAAAAAAAAGAAAATCATTTTGGCCACAACTTCTCTTGCAAGTTGGGAATTGTTGCATAGGTTTCTACTGCCATCTTGCGACCAACTTCTTACACTGCCAGGCAAACGATGGCAAAAGGAATGACATGGTTTTTGGGCACTCCCTTCCAGGGGATGTTGGCTCACTTAACAACTGCTTTGATTAGTGGCGGATTGTTGCAATACGCGCAGGCATACATTAGCTATGCTGAAACGCGTATAGAATAGAAGCAATGATTAACCATATGATTGAATCAGTAAGACCAACTGTTTACCTCCTAACACTAAGTAAGATCAGCAATCACAGACTCTTGATTATAAGCGTTGATTAAATCAGGGAGTTCGTTAATTAAATCAGGGGTTACAACTGTTTAACTCTCAAACATTAATTAAGGATTGTAAGTTTACATGGCGATAAAAGGTTTATTGACTATGGGCATTCTTTAGGTCTACATGGAAGTAAATGAGTTACCATATACCATAGACTTGTACAACCATGATTGGTCCACATAGACCATGTGAATCCACCCTTTCCTTGTGTATGCTCAATAAAAGAGGCCTCCGGATTCTATTCCGTGTCGGCCCATCCCGAGAGAGACCTGCCTCCGTGTTTTCCTTCATCATTGACCTCATGGGCGACCCACGGAGAAACCGCAGTGGATGTTCTGTCCCCAACTGTGGTTGTACATTGAGGACTACCTGTAAGGAGGACCTTACAAGGCTGAAATAAATTCAGTCTCGGCAAAATGATCCCTGTGTTGGGTCAGAAAGAGCTGGAGGTAACTCAACAAGTGAAAAACAGCCACCATAAATATATATTTTAGGCTACGCCTGTTGGTTAAGCCAAGAGTGTGTCATGGGTGTCTCCGTGACCGTCTGAAGCTTCTACTTGATAGATATAATTAGAATAACAGTTCTGGGGAGAACCCATTGAGATGACTTCAACATTCCATCCACCACTCGTGAAGTAAATACCTGCAATTCTCTGTTGACCATTAGCACCGGTGCCTCGTCGTTGACTGGAGAGATGCTAATGGAGATGGTCTTGGGTTGGCTCTGTTGATTGACTTCAGAAACGTTGGCAATGACTGTGAATCTGTCCGTCAAGGACTCACTTCCATCATGTGCATACTTGATGAGCTGATTCTCTACCTAAACGCAAGGAGGACATTATGATAAGATTCCTGGCTCAAATTCTGCCCCTTTCATATTTATTCCAAAAGCGCTATGGAGACATTGTGTTGAAGTTGTTTTAACGCAAACCAAAGATGCCTTTTAAAAAACAAGTTTACATCCTATTCTTCTGCAGGCCAGTGCTGTGTGTGAGGTCATTTAAGGTGGTTCTAACAAGTGTCGTCGGCATCTTCATATCCGGTCACATGGGCGGCAAGCCACTCCCATCCGGTCACATGGGCGGCAAGCCACTCCCACAAAGGAGGCCACACCCACAGAGTAGGTTCGAACAATTTTTGAAACCCACCACTGATTCAACCTGAGCTTCTCAAACGTGACAGTAAATCCTGCATTATTTCTAAGCCAGCAGAGATATCTCCAGAGGCCTGGAATGAATGAACACATACGTTTATTTATTTCAATTTTTTTAAAAAAAATATAATAACTTGGAAGAGGTTGTCTTGCTTCCTACCTCATACCAGGAGAAAACATTTAAGCTGCCCTCTTCAGGTTTTTCTATATTCCAGAAGGTGCCATGCTCTGGTATCTCAACAACCACGAATTCTACATCGAAAGACGAGGAGTAAGTGCTGGGAATATTCAGGATGTCCATGGAAAGCACTTGGCTGTGGCCTTCGGTGACTGTGAAGTTGTGGACCTCCAGAGGAAGTGAAATGGGAAGAATCTCCAGGTCCACCGCTATGCCTTTCAAAGGATCCACGCCATCAGCGGTAACGTCAACCAGGAACTGGTCCCTCTGAATCTCCGGGCTGGAATGAAGGAAGAGGACTTTGCCTTCATTTACATCTTCCTGGGTGAAGGCCTGGATGGGATGCAGGCTTGGAGGCTCATCCGAAGCATGGTTTTGAGACAAAGCCACCAGAAACCCTGAGTTGGGAGAGTTGAGGATTGTATAGATGATGTTTTGGGGTTCGATTTCATCATGCTCAACCTGCAAATTGGGGGAAGAAAGGAAAGGTTTGGCTTACACCGGTCACATTTGATGGTGGTTTGCTTTCTTGAGGACAAGGGTGATTCATGAAGGGAACCAGTTGCTCTCATGGTAAGGTTAATAATAAACATCTGGATCTCTTAACGCAATAGAAGCCTGGAGAGCTTAAATAGGCTACAAGAACTTCTAGCACTCCACATATTACAAGATTGCTATCTAAATTCCCTTAAACAATAAATCTCAAAGGTAAAAGTAAAGGTTGCCCTCGCATCTATGTGCTAGTCATACCCAACTCTAGGGGGCGATGCTCATCTCTGTTTCATAGCCAAAGAGACAGCGCTGTCCAAAGACGTCTCCATGGTCATGCGGTCCTTCCCACCAAAGGTGGTCCCTATTTTTCTACTTGCATTTTTTATGTGCTTTCGAACTGCTAGGTTGGCAGAAGATGGGACAAGTCACGGGAGCTCACTCCGTTACGCGGCGCTAGGGATTCGAACCGCTGAACGGCCGACCTTTCTGATCGACAAGCTCAGCGTCTTAGCCGCTGAGCCACCGTGTACAGTGTTTCTCAACCTTGGCAACTTGAAGTCCAGACATCTTCAAGTTGCCAAGGTTGAGAAACACTGCTCTAAACAATAAGTCTTAAAGACCCGTTAATTCATAAACTCGCAGAATATTCCTATTCCTCTTGCTTTCTTTTTTTTTCTTTTTAGTCTCAAAGGTAGCTTTTGAAAAAGAGCCAAGGTGGCGCAGTGGTTAAATGCAGCACTGCAGGCTACTGCGAGATCAGCAGGTCAGCGGTTCAAATTTCACCGGCTCAGGGTTGACTCAGCCTTCCATCCTTCCGAGGTGGGTAAAATGAGGACCCAGATTGTTGGGGGAAATATGCTGACTCTCTGTAAACCGCTTAGAGAGGCCTGAAAGGCCTATGAAGCGGTATATAAGTCTACTGCTATTGCTATAAAAAAAAAGGCAACTGGATTATGCTTTCTCCTTAAGGAAGAAGATGTTTCCTTTCAGCCTAAATGTTGGAGGTGTGGTTCTCTCGAAGCTACATATTATCATATATGGTGGACCTGCCAAAAGGTTAAGGCATTCTGGATAAAAATATGGTGGGTCATGCAAAATATTTTTAAAAGAAGGATAAAGTTTACTCCTCAGTTATTTTTACTAGGTATATGTACTGATTTTACAGTGGTAGAGACTAACTTGATTCTGCACCTAATAACGGCAGCAAGACTCTTGGTGGCGCAATACTGGAAGAAGGAAGACTTGCCTACAACCCAAGAATGGACATTGAAAGTCACAAACTTAGCCGAGATGGCTAAAATATCGGCATATCTTAAAGATCACTCAAATGAGAGATATAAACGAGACTGGAAAAAATGGATTGACTATATACAAAATAAATACGGGACCAAGAAATTCCAGTTAGCCTACGGTTAAGATCAGAAATGATTTAAATTGTTTAAAGTTAGTTCAATAAGAAGAAGCTAAGCTCAATGCAGAATGTCATTAATTTCTTTATTTCTTTTTCTTTTTTTAAAATAGATTTTAGACTGTGTTTGTTAAAAATCCATACCGTGTACGGGTTCTGGGAAGCCGGGAGGGGGGAAGGAGGGGGGTGGAGGGGGGGTGGAGGGAGGGAGGGGCACAAAGACAAAAAAAATTGTACTTCAATGTTTTAATGATTGACGAATGATGAAATATTTGTGTTTTAAAAGAAATAAAACCTTTGATATGTTTCGCTTCTCATCCAAGAAGCTTCATCAGTTCTGACTGGATGGCGTGGAGGGCGGAAAGATGGGATCCGAACTGATGAAGCTTCTCGGATAGCAGCGAAGCATCTTCTTCCTCAAGGGGAAAAGCATAGTCCAGTTACCTTTTGAAAAAGCACCTTTGAGATGACCTGGACGACTGAGAATATTCATTGAGGCTTTTTTTTTTTAGTCTTGAGGGAAGGAAAGACTAAAGGTGGCGCAGTGGTTAAATGCAGCACTGCAGGCTACTGCTAGATCAGCAGGTCAGCGGTTCAAATCTCACCGGCTCAGGGTTGACTCAGCCTTCCATCCTTCCGAGGTGGGTAAAATGAGGACCCAGATTGTTGGGGGCAATATGCTGACTCTCTGTAAACCGCTTAGAGAGGCCTGAAAGGCCTATGAAGCGGTATATAAGTCTACTGATATTGCTATTGCTATTGCTATTGCTATAAAAGTAAATATAGAAACAACAATAAAAAATAGGCCACGTAGGACTTACCAGCAAGTAGTCATTTTTAATCGCCATTGCTTCTCCTTGGAGCACATGTATCTTCTCGTTGTGGACGAGATTTAGTGGGTCAGGATGGGACTCTGCTAATACGGTGACCTTCAGTGTCTCTTCCACAGATACCTGATTTGTCTCAACAGAAAAATGAATAGCATCCTGGGACTTTCTGCTCCCATTGTGATGGAAAATAATATCACCTGCCAGAAGGTCCTTTTTGGTAAAAGTTGATACTTCCTGGCCATCTCGTAGCAACATTCCCGACATGGGTGGGGCCAAGATACGGAAGATAATGTCTTGGTCATTCCTGATGTCCATGTTGGTTTCCAACCTGAGGACAGAGGAGTCAATTGGCTCTTGGCTACCTTGGTGGATGACCAAGGCAGTATGGTCGATCTTGAGGTAAGGGTCTGAAGCTTGCACTTCCAGAAGTGTTGTGATCTGGTGAAGGCCATCAGAAACCTGGAACTGAATCCAGCCTCGGTCAGCTCCCGAGTGGACAAAGAGGATTTTTTTCTTCCTCAAGTCATCTTGAGTGAAGCGATAGAGCTGGCTGTTTCTGTCATCGGCGGCGATGATGCTGCCGAAAAGGATGTCTTTTCTTACCAACACTAGCTGAACATCTGAGAAACCCGAATCTTCGTCGATGAAGGCTATGTCCTCCGTGGTCATCAGGCGTTGGCCTTTACGCACCACGTTGAAGACCTTGTTGACCACTTGAACCGGGGTGTGGTCATTGACGGGCTGAACGGAGACCCTGAAGACACCTCGCACCTCCTCAGCCTCTGAGTCAAAGCTTCCTTCCTCCTGCTTGATGGCCACAAATGGGATGTCGTCTTCTAGAGTCTCGGAGTCATCATGCTGGTAAACAAGGCGACCTTGTAGGATGTCTTCATTTGTGAATGTTGTTATGGTCTCCTTCCTGGTTGTCCCAGGCTCAGAGGTTCTCCAGATAAGCTTCCCATGGGTAGGACCATCTATCACCTCATACATGTAGTTCACGCTGTTGGCACTCTTGACAAACAAGTATTCCTTGGTAATGTTGGCCTGTCCTCCTTCTAAAACGGACAAAAGGACATTGGTCAAGACAGGAGTATCTGGATCGCCCCCTATTTCTATTTTGTAAGAATACACAGGGGAATAATGGGGTTTAGCCATGACCCGGAACTGGAAAACATCTTCGGCTTCCTTGGAGTCTCTAACCGTTGCAGTGTAACTCAGTTGTCCCCTCTGTAAATCCTCCTGGGTAAAATTCAAGCCCTCGGCCAGCCTGGTGCCCCGAAGTTCAAGATTTCCCTTTTTGGGTGGCTGAAGGATCACATAGTGGAAAGTCACCTGCTCAGAACCTGCTTCTTCCAAGGCTGCCTCCAGTTCAGCAGACGTGATGTTTTTCTCTTTCTCGTTTTTCATCTGGAGAGGGACCATGGTTTTCATCCTGATGGCAGCCCTTTGGACTCTGATGGGGAAGGTGTTGTTTTTCAGGACCTTCTGGCCTACCTGGATGGTGAACTGCAGCTTCTCCATCGTGTCTTCTACTCGATGTTCATTGTCCGTGCTAGCATACTGGATGCGTCCTTGGTCAATATCCTGCTGGTGAAAAGATTCCGTTTTCTTCCACTCTCCACTCATCCCTCCTTCCTTCTGGATCTCGCCATACTGGAGAGGGGAGCCCAAGTGATACAACACAGGTACTTTTTGCTGGACGGCATTAAGACCCACGGAAAGGTTGGCTTTGGTTATTGGAACGTTGTCCCCTTGTAGGACAAAGAGTCCCGTGTTGTTGTGGACCTGGATATCTGGCTCCACTGCATCGATCCTCAAGGTGGCCACCGGGCTCATCACCATGCCGTCGTTCACTTGGAGGGTGAGGGTGGATACAGGCCCATCTTGATGGACATAGACCACCTGGCCTGCTTCCAGATCTCTACAGGAAAACTCTTCGATCGGGACTCCAGGGTGGAAGTCGTACTCCAGATATCCTTCTTCCATTCTCTTCCCACCAAGCACTTGGAATCGCAAGCTGTCACAGGGGGTATCATCATCATGGGCTTGGAAGATGGCTGGGCTGAGATGTTTGCGTGTGTGTTCCAGGATGACCATGGAGTCTCCGTGTGGGAAAACCACCTCAGGAGCATCATTGACTGGGTTGATCTTGACGGGGAGCAAATATATCTGGCCTTGCCACAAGCACTCCGGAATGTCTCCTCTGGCAGTGACGGTGACCTCCAAAAGCATCTGGTCCATGGGGCCCTCAGAACCATCATGGACATACTTGACCTTTCGATTGATAACGTCCAAGAGAGTGAACTTGCCTCTGCTCCTGACTTTGGAGAGGTTTAATTCCAGCTGCCCGTGTCTTGGATCTGTGGTGACACTGAAGAGAACTTGAGATTGCCTGATGTTCGCACGGTTGAGGTCAATAGTCGGCTGAGTGTGCCACCACTCCAAAAAAACCGTGCCTCCTTCAGCAACCACCAGGGGACTGACGTGCAATAGTTTGGTGAAGTTGGTGAAGACTGCGGGCAAGCTAGGATCAGAGCGACAGGGCTCCAAAACAGAGCCCTGCCAACTGTCCAGAGGAGAGCTCGTGGTGGCCTCATCCTGTTCATAAACATTGTCATAATCTGAGTACTGATCTGGCCTTCCACAGCCAGCACTTACGTCTTTAGTGACAAGAGCGTCTCGTAGGCTCATCTTTTCCTCGTTGACCCTCAAGTCCTCTATGCAACCCACAAAGGAGTTATTGAAGAGGCTGCTGGCAGATATGAAGTCCAGCCCACGGTCTTTCATCCTGCCGGCAGCCTTCTCATTCAGACCACCGAGAAAAAGAGGACCTTGAAGATCAACGTAGCCATGGATCCCCTTGCTAGAGGTCTGCGAGACGTAGTAGTCAACCAGGATCTCAAATTTGCGATCGTCCATGTAGACCTTGACAAAGTGATCCTGCTCGTTGCTGAGGTAGATGTTGTTGTGAAGCAACACCGGGCCATTCCCTTTCTCCACCACGCCTCTTAAGTGTCCGTCAAAGATCTCCAGGTAGAAGAAATCCTTTCCCAGCCCCGATTGGTAAAACAGAGGGGCCCGTTTGGCACTTGTGGTGATCACAAACTCTATGGTTCCACCGTTCCTTGCATCCCAAGCAGGGAACATGATGTAAGAGTTTGATCCTAGGAAGCCCAAAGGGACCTCGGGGCCAGCAGAGAATTCTTCACTGCATCCCTCATGGATGCCATGGGTTGCTTTGACGCCAGTGCCAGTTGCCAGTGCAGAGAGAACATCATGATCGTTAAATGTCAGAATGTGGAGACAGCCCCGGAATGAGAAAGTCACTCCAGTGAGATACGGCAATTCCAAGTTTCCGGTACCAGCCACGTAGAGCCCATAATCAATGTCCAATTCTTGAAGAGGCTCTGGAATTTCTGTGGAGGCGTTGAAGAGCCCATCCACGATCAAGATCATCTTGCCATCCGTCACCAGGAGATCGACATCGTGAGTCGCAAAGTTGTTGAGTTGTAGTTCTGCTGGGGACCCGACAGACAGTTCTCCCGAGCCCAGGTCCATTCTGGCCTGCACAAAGAGAAGAGAAAATGGCATCAGAAACACATTGGGACAGCCAGCTTCCATCTACTGAAGGATTGGAATTGGAATTGGAAAGTTTATTTATAGGCCACCCTTTTCCCTGGGGGGACTCAGGGCGGCTTACAATTCATGGGGAGGGGAATATAAACAGTGAGACATAAAACAATACATATAATTAAAAATAGAACACAACATTCAAGAGCCAAGACAAGAGCCAAGGTGGCGCAGTGGTTAAATGCAGCACTGCAGGCTACTGCTAGATCAGCAGGTCAGCGGTTCAAATCTCACCGGCTCAGGGTTGACTCAGCCTTCCATCCTTCCGAGGTGGGTAAAATGAGGACCCAGATTGTTGGGGGCAATATGCTGACTCTCTGTAAACCGCTTAGAGAGGCCTGAAAGGCCTATGAAGCGGTATATAAGTCTACTGCTATTGCTATTGCTATTGCTATTCATCATTCGGGAGGGGACGGATTACAATCTAACCCCAGGCCTGATGGGATAGCCAGATCTTAAGGGCTGTGCGGAAGGTCTGGAGGGTGGTGAGGGTACGGATCTCCACGGGGAGAACTTGGCTTTCGCTAGCCACCTTGATGGGGGAAGTGAAGAGAGGATGACTTCACTTTTGCAGACGGCACAAACCGAGAAGGAATAGTCTTTTTTCCCCCCAAGCTCCTTTCAAATGTACACCATTCCTTTTCAAACAAACAAGGAAAAACAATATTCTCCTTCTGGCATTCAACATTTAGACATACCCCCCCCCTCTGCCCAGGAAATATTTGTATTTGTATTTATTTGTCTTGTATGCCGCCCACTCCCGAAGGACTCCGGGCGGCTCACAATAGACAAGGGAAGGGGGAATACTAGACAAAGACAACACTTTAAAAACAAAACCGCAACATTCACAATTTCCGCGGGGCTGGATGTTTCACAGGCCCCCCGGCCTGCTGGAGCAGCCAGGACTTGGTGGCTTTGCGGAAAGCTGGGAGGGTCGTAAGGGTCCGGATCTCGACAGGGAGATCATTCCAGAGGGCTGGAGCTGCAACAGAGAAGGCTCTCCCCTGGGGGGTCGCCAGCCGACATTGGCTGGCGGATGGAATCCGGAGGAGACCTAACCTGTGAGATCTGATCGGTCTATGGGAGGTAATCGGCAGGAGGCGGTCTCTCAGGTACCCAGTAAAGCTCTCTTGTTCCTCCAGCTTAATTCTTAATTAATCACAGGCTTTTCTGCAGTCCGTAATTGCAAGCTTGTTCCCAAAGGCTTCTATTCCCTCCCTTCCCCTTCTTTTTCTTTTAGCTCTAAGCAATGGGAAATAGCAGTAGGGAAGATAGAGGTATATGGTCTCTCCTACCTTGAGCAGGAGGTTGGACTAGAAGCCCTCCAACCGATTATTCTGCGTTCTGTGTTCTAAACATTCCTTTTACCTCCTCCCTCCCCAAGCCAGGGAAATATTTCGCTGACCTGTAGGACCCCCGCACGGAGCTCCAGAAGAAGGTAGTCCTTTTGTCCAGCAGCCAAGAAGAGAAGGGCACTGTGATAGCTGGTGAGAAACTGCACGTGAAGATGGACGGTGCTGTAGGTGTGGACCAAGGGGACCTCCACATGGTCACCTCCAAAAAAAGACACTGAAAAAGAAACAACGTTGAGAGAGATGTTCTTCACCGTCAACAATTTCTTGCAAAAAAACAACAGCAGCAGAATGGATTGGACAATTCATTTTTTTGGGGGGGGGGTAAAGCCCAGTGAGGCACTTGAGAATATTTCCTGGCAATGCAACGGGGAGAACTGATTTTGCAAAGCGATTGGCTGGAGGGAAATCAAGAGAACCTCCAAGAGGTAACGCTTGCAGTACCAATCAGAGACATTAGATGGTGAAATAACTCCACCTCATGCGTGGAAGACCAGTTTCTTGAACACTCAACCATCTCAATTCCAAGTCCGGGTTAGCTACTGATGAAACCTATTCAGTAGTTGATCGGATTTACAGTTTACAAAACCCAGCTCTTGCTTAATTTGTGGCAGAGCTCAGTTTCCAAGACCCTGAAAAGAAGGAATAAATGCAACAACGTCATCCAAGGAAGGCATTGCAAGTTGAGTAACCCTAACCAGAGAATCCCCACGCTTGATGCATTTGGGCGGAAGGGAGGAAATGCTTTTGTCTGAAGGCCATATTACTTGGATTAAAAACAGTCTGGGAGATAGACCAAAAATATAATAATCTATCAAATGGGAAAGTTACATGCTTAGAAAAGTGGTGCGCTTCCTTCAGAACTTGTCCCTGAAAAGAGTGGATCTTGAAAGCTTTGTTATCTCCAGCATCGGTGGGAGTAATGGTTCTGTCTGTTCTTCTAGCAGGATGACAAATCACAGAACCCCAAAGTTGGAAGAAATGTTGGAGTTCTATTAGTCCGTTCTGACGGGACTCCTCACATTGTCCCAGACCAGGATTTTTCAACCTTGGCAACCTTTAAAATGTCTGGACTTCAGGCCGCAGAATTCTCCAGCCAGCTTGCTAGGAGTTGAAGTCTAGACATCTTAAAGTTGCTGAGGTCGAGAAACATTGCCCCACACAATGGACTATCCAACCTTTGCTTGAAAACTTCAAGCTAGAAAGGGGGGTAGGAAGGAGGGAGGGAAGGAGGGAGGGAAGCAAGGAGGGAAGGAAGGAGGGAAGGAAGGAGAGAAGGAGAGAAGGAAGGAAGGAGGGAAGGAAGGAGAGAAGGAAGGGAGGAAGGAAGGAGGAAAGGAAGGGGGAAAGGAAGGAGAGAAGGAGAAAAGAAAGGAGGGAAGGAAGGAAGGAGGGAAGGAAGGAGGGAAGGAGAGAAGGAGGGAAGGGGGAAGGAAGGAGGGAAGGAAGGAGAGAAGAAAAGAGGGAAGGAAGGAGGGAATATAGGAGAGAAGGAAGGGGGGAAGGAAGGAGGAAAGGAAGGGGGAAAGGAAGGAGAGAAGGAGAAAAGAAAGGAGGGAAGGAAGGAAGGAGGGAAAGAAGGAGGGAAGGAGGGAAGGGGAAGGAGGGAGGGAAGGAAGGGGAGTAGGAGAGAAGAAACGAGGGAAGGAAAGAGGGAGGGAGGGAAGAAGAAGTAGGACCGTTGTAAGATAAGATGGATCTATGGGATGTTAAGAAAGCAATCTTCAAGTATATTGTCAACAGTAGGGAAAAATTGTTATAAATACATATTATTAATAACAGTTATGAGATCATATAATTGTGAATGTATATATGAAATTGATAAAATGTTACGACGTCCTAGGCCCCTGGGTGGGGCCCGACTAGTAACCAATGCCAAATCCGGCGAAACAACTGGCCGCTGTGATACAATTGTATAATAATAATAATAATAATAATACCTCAAGCGATGGCATCTCCACAATGGCAGGAGGAAAATGATGTCGCCCACCCCAGCCTGAGCAAAGGCCGTCTAGCCCCCTCCCCAATTAATTACTCCCTGTCCACTAATGCCCAGCTAGTTTCTCTGAAGAAGAGAACAGCTTTATGTTTCTCTTTTCTGCAAGATTCCCAACAGATTCGGAGAACAGATTCGCAGGGGAGAAGGGACCGGTTGCAAAGGCAGCCATTCATTTCAAGTGTGGGTGTGCTAACGGCACAGCTTCTTGGTCAGATTCCAGGCAGAAGGAGAACAAATGACCAATTTCCTAAAAAAAAAACCAAAAAACCCTGTTCTTTCTATTTAAGGATCGTGGAAGAAATTAATTCTATTTACATCGGATGCTGCAGCTTTACTCAAACATATATTTTAGTGCCAATATTGTGACATGAAACGCAATTAGCTTTTGGAAGCTGCACTTTTTTTCAATTGTGTATTCTAATTGCCCGACATTAAAGAATGTGCAGGTTTTGCATGACTGGGGAATTCTGGGAGTTGAAGTCTATTTATCTTAAAGCTGCCAAGATTGAGGAAAGACTGGCCTAGAGTCTATCCACCTTTAGCCCGTTCAAACAGTTCAAAGCTTGTTTGCAAGACAAAACAAACTTCCTCTTCTTCCCCTCTCCTTTCTGCAAATCCCACTCCCTTCTAGAACTGATTATGTTCTGTAGATTATGTTCTGTAGCCTGCAAGAAAGCAACCATGCCTTTCTCTTTCCCCCTTCCCTTTCTTCTTCCTCTTCCCCTTCCCTCTCTTCTCCTCCAGTGGTGGGATTCAATTTTTTTTACTACCAGTACTGTGGGCGTGGCTTGGTGGGCGTGGCATGGCTTGGTGGGTGTGGCAGGGGAAGGTTACTTCAAAATCCCCATTCCCTCCCGATTAGCTGGGACTCAGGAGGCAGATAATAGATGGGGGCGCGGCCAGCCAGAGGTGGCATTTGCTGGTTCTCCGAACTACTCAAAGTTTCTGCTACCGGTTCTCCAGAACTGGTCAGAACCTGCTGAATCAATTTAATAAATCGATTTAATAAAATCCCACCTCTCTTCTCCTCCTCCCTTCTGATCAAGATGTCCTCAGAATTCCATGTTGTTCTCTTTGCTCCCATTGCCTTGTGCAATCTTTTTAATCTAGAAAGCAGGGAGACTTTTAGATCTGGTGGAACCTTGTCCTCATTTTCGAATCCTCTAAGGACTATGAATGCCACCAGGCCATGGGACTTCTTGCCCAGCCTGAAGATTGACACTTGGGCTCAGCGTCTGGAGTGCCAAACACATCTAGCCTTTTGGAAAAACGGAGGGATTAGTTTCCTTTTTCATCTGTAGAGGATGCTGAAGGTCAGCCTCCCGTTATAAACCTCCCGCTTCCCTTTGGTGAAAAGCCAGCTGCTACCCTATTAGACTCAAAAGAAATTGCATCTCCCGAAGAAACAGAACCCATCTAAAGCAAGGAACACATCGCTTTTTCTTAGCGTTACATCTTTAAAAAAAACAAACAATTGGAACCCTGCGTTTTAAAAATTCAGCAAGACCATGCCTATCATTTTGCATTAAATTGGAAGAGAATTGTCTCCCAGCATGTTAACAGGAAAATTATACTTAGTGTTACATGTTGGTTTTCTATGTTTAATAATTTCCAGGAGTTTCTGAAAACAATTCTATTGGCCCTCCAGTAATTATTTCTGTAGAGTACTTTGACATTTCGGTCTCATTCCAGGTTTTAATTAAGGCATATCTTCGTTTCCGAGAATCGGATCTTTCATTTTAGGAAAATAGAATACCGCTTTTATCGTTCGCCTGTCCTCTTCACAATCCCAGGAACAAGTAGAATTTGAGAAGAGCGTTACATTTAAAAAGCCATTTTAAAAATGTATAAGAGACAGTGAAAGCAAGTGATTTCTCCTTTAATAAATGCTCATTGTCTGCATTCCCCCGCTCTGGCATAAAGCTGACAAGCTCATTTATTGATTTCCAGCATGTACTAGAGAGGAAGCACTACAAACGCTATGAAATGGATGCGGGGAAATTTGAAACCATTATATCTATTTGTACTGACTTCATATCAGATCGAATGCAAACTGCGTATATCAAACGCCCGATAAAAATTATAACTCACTAGAAACCCAGCCAAGAGCTGTTCGTTTGCAGCTCGCGTTTTTTTCCAAGTTGGCCGGCAAGCCAAGAAATCCGTTTTTCTCATTCATCTTCATGATGGATACCATAATAGTAATCACTCTAACCCTGATCATAGGTCAGACTGAGTTGGAGCCTTGCCAGCATGTCTCCACGGACCTTCTTCATATCAACCCTTTTCAAACATTGCTTAACAAGTATCTATGGAGATTCATATTCATCTAGGTCATGGTTGTCTCAAAGGCATTTTTTTTTCCAAAAAGAAACTGGACTTCCTTGGTTTTGGCTTGAAGGCGTTGAAGACTTGAAGATGTAGTTGCTTCAGAAGTTTCTTGGATGAGAAGAGAAACGTCTTCAAGCAGAAATGAAGAAAGCCCAGTTGACTTTTGAAAAAGCACCTTTGTGACACTGCTTGACAAGTGGAAGCAAAACAATTCGCACTTTTGCAATTTAATGGGTTTCTATGCCACCCAATCCCGGGGGGACTCCGGGCGGCTTACAAATACGAAATGAAAATAAAATACACACAGGGGGAGAATACAAACAATACGAATGATTTAAAAAAAACACAACATACATTCGGTTTAATTGGGGGTTGAACCTGATTCGAAAATCAGCAACCCCAGGCCTGTCGGAACAGCCAGGTTTTGGTGGCTTTTGGGAAGGCCACGAGGGTGGGAAGGGTCCGGATCTCTGTTGGTAGTTCGTTCCACAGAGCCGGAGCAGCTACAGAGAAGGCTCTCCCCCGAGTGGTCGCCAGCCGGCATTGTCCGGTCGACGGCACCCGGAGGAGGCCTAGCCTGTGAGTTCTTATCGGACGTTGGGAGGTGTGTAGCAGGAGGCAGCCTCTCAGATATCCATGTAGGGCTTTACATGGGTAAAATGAGGACCCGGATTGTTGTTGGGGGCAATATGCTGACTCTGTAAACCGCTTAGAGAGGCTGAAAGCCCTACGAAGCGGTATATAAGTCTAACTGCTATTGCTATTGCTATTGTAACATGGATGTACCGAGGTACACCCGATATCGCAGAGTAGGATATAGCAATAGCAGTAGACTTATATACCGCTTCATAGGCCTTTCAGGCCTCTCTAAGCGGTTTACAGAGAGTCAGCATATTGCCCCCAACAATCTGGGTCCTCATTTTACCCACCTCGGAAGGATGGAAGGCTGAGTCAACCCTGAGCCGGTGAGATTTGAACCGCTGACCTGCTGATCTAGCAGTAGCCTGCAGTGCTGCATTTAACCACTGCGCCACCTTGGATATGTTCTAGTGGTTTTTTTCTTCTTCTATGTTCTTTCTGGATGGGTTTCTATCAACATTGAACTAGATAAAGGGAATGTATTTATACAACAGGTGGAATTACCTAACCAAACCAGTTGGTTTACATGAACATGCTAAATTACAGTTTGCCTCCTTCACCTACCCAAGATGAAAGCTAGCTAATCCTAAAATCCTAACCCTGATTCTCCTTTGGAAGGGCAGATACTGAAGCTGAAGCTCAAATATTTTGGCCACCAAACGAGAAGAGGGGACTCCTTGGAAAAGACCTTGATGTTGGGAAAGGCAAAAGGAGAAGGTGACCACCGAGGAGGAGATGGTTAGACAGTATCATTGCGCAATGAACATCACTTTGAGCAAACTCTGGGCGTGACCCGTCAAAAGCGCGTGCCACAAAAGCGCGGTCGACAAAAGCGCGTATGTGACGTCATCACAGCGCGACGAAAAAGATCGAAAAATTGAAATAAAAATTAAATTACAGCAAGCCGATTCACATAAAGGTATGGGTTAGGTTTAGGTTTAGGGTTAGGGTTAGGTTAAGGGTTAGCGTTAGGTTTTTCGTTAGGTTAAGGGTTAGGTTTAGGGTTAGGTTTAGGGTTAGGTTTGGGGGGATTAGGGTAAGGTTTTCGCTTTATTTTTACATTTTTCGATCTTTTTCGTCGCGCTGTGATGATGTCACATACGCGCTTTCGTCGACCGCGCTTTTGTCTACCGCGGTTTTGTGGTGGAACCAACTCTGGGAGGCAGTGGGGGACAGGGGACCTGGCATGCTTTGGTCCATGGGGTCACGAAGAGTCGGGCATGACTTAGCAACTGAACAGCCACACCAAAGCTAATTAAGGTTGGCATGTCTAGTTAGATATTTCATGACCTGATCAATTGATGTGTTATGAGATCAGCTGTTTTGTGTCTCATATACCCAATCAGATCTCAAATTATTTGCACTCGTCTTCCAGATTTCCAAAAAATTGTCCAACCTTGGAGATACTAGAATGTGGATCTTAGACAATTTTTTCCTGAAAATGAGCCTCATCAATGATTTCAGGGAGTGATAACTAGTGTTTTTAGGGCTGTTATGTGTTTCTTTTTCCCCCCAGTCTCCAAATTACTAGCTCCCCAAGTTACAACTAGTTCTTATTCCCAGCTTCAAACCTCTGTTACATCTTTCTGCTTCATCAGAGCATATGATGAATATTGGCAGGGCAATCAGACAGAAGAAACCGTGCAATGTTTTCCAAACTCCCAATTTGCACAAACTATAGTGGCAATGCCATAGCTTCCCCCCCCCCCCCGGCAATCCTTCTCCTGTGATGGTGTTTCTCAACCTTGACAGCTTGAAGATGGGTGGACTGCAATCCCCAGAATTCCTCAGCCATCACAGGTGGGCTGGAGAGTTCTGGAAGTTGAAGTCCATCCACCTTCAAGCTGCCAAGGTTGAGAAACACTGTGACTTAGAACTTATTCTCTACGTCATGATTGGTTGGAAATCCAAAAATGAATTCCAATGGATATGCTGGCCTTCCCAATGTACAAGGCCCAGGTTGTCCTTTCTCTAAAGAAGAACTCAAGGCAGGACTGTCCCTCCTCTCTGGCCCCCAGAGGGTCTCATTTTAAAAATAGTTTAGAAATTCCATTCCCCCTATTACATCAACTCATCTTCTGCAGCATCTCTTGACTTGCAAATAGGTCAACACTGCCACCCCCACAGATAGATGTGGTCCAAGACCCTTCAAGGCCAGCTCTCCCTTCCTTGCTTTTCAAAACTTCACTCTGTTGTATTTCCAGAATGAAGATTTGCATCTCAAAACCCAAGAAAGATGGAGGAGAGGTGGATGAAGAGAAGGGATCTTGCAAGAGACGGAGAGACTCATCCAGGATTCTTGTATATTTGATTGCCATTGTGTGTTGTTTTGTCTCCAAACAATGAACAGTCGGTGCCAGCATGAACTTCATTTGTACTCTTAGAAGTGGCTCATCCAAAAAAGAGAGGGTGAGCAAAGAGGAACTCCTGAGTCTAGGAACAAAGAAATTAAATCCTTTGAAATAGTTTTTAAGCCACCCCGCTAAAATCAGTGGCTCCCTATGCACAGCAAATGTAGATCAGGACAGCAGAAAGGAAATTGAGAGAGAGGGGTGGGGGAGAGGGAGAGAGTCTTACTTGAAAGGCAACAGAAAGGATGCGTTGGCTTACTTTTATGCTATTAATTGTGAATTAATTTGATGAATGAATTATGCATTAATTGCCTAACGGTCCATAGCAGATCTAGTAATTTCCTACCCTAAATCTTAGTCATCCTTTCCTGTAGCGTGAGGTCGGTGAGGTGGTATCATCCAACTGCTTTGAACTAAAATTCCAAAATGATTATTTCTTTTAAAAAAAGAAAAAAAATATTAAATAATAAAAAAGGATCTCTTGTCGCTGTTTCCAAAAGAAACATAGCCACCCTTGAGACAGGCTGCATAAATATTATTTCTGCTATCCCAACAGATACATAAATGGATGGAGAGCAATGCCACAAGAGAAGTTGAGATAGCTGTCTGGACCACGTTGCTGTTCAGCAGTGAAGCAACTGGGGCGAAGTTATGGAATCCAGTCAGGATCTTTGAATGGAATGGAATGGAATAGAATAGAAATGAGAACAGAATGGAATGGAATAGAATGGAATAGAATAGAATAGAAATGAGAATAGAATAGAATAGAAATGAGAATGGAATAGAATAGAATAGAAAGAACAGAATGGAATGGAATGGAATGGAATAGAATGGAATAGAATAGAAATGAGAATGGAATGGAAAGGAGTAGAATAGAATAGAATAGAAATGAGAATGGAATAGAATAGAATAGAAAGAACAGAATGGAATGGAATAGACTAGAATAGAATAGAAATGAGAATGGAATAGAATAGAATAGAAAGAACAGAATGGAATGGAATAGACTAGAATAGAATAGAAATGAGAATGGAATAGAATAGAAAGAACAGAATGGAATGGAATAGAATGGAATAGAATAGAATAGAAATGAGAATGGAATGGAAAGGAATAGAATAGAATAGAATAGAAATGAGAATGGAATAGAATAGAATAGAAAGAACAGAATGGAATGGAATAGAATAGAATAGAAATGAGAATGGAATAGAATGGAATAGAATAGAATAGAATAGAAATGAGAATGGAATGGAATAGAATAGAATAGAAATGAGAATAGAATAGAATAGAAATGAGAATAGAATAGAATAGAAATGAGAATGGAATAGAATAGAATAGAAAGAACAGAATGGAATAGAATAGAATGGAATAGAATAGAATAGAAATGAGAACGGAATGGAATTCTTAATTGGCCAAGTGTGATTGGACACACAAGGAATTTGTCTTTAATGCAGATGCTCTCAGTGCGCATAAAAAAACAAGATACATTCATCAAGAATCCTAAGGTGCAGCACTTAATGATAGCCATGGGGTACATGGCTATCAGCAATCAGGAAACAATATAAATCGTACAGGATACAAGCAACAAAGTTACAGCCCTGCAGTCATAAGTTTGGAGGAGATGGGCGATGAGAACGATGAGAAGACTAATAGTAATAGTAATGCAGCCTTAGGGAATAGTTTGACAGTGGCGAGGGAATTATTTGTTAAGTAGAGTGATGGCATTCGGAGGGAAACTGTCCTTGTGCCTAGTTGTCTTGGTGTGCAGTGCCCTATAGCCTCGTTTTGAGGGTAGGAGTTGAAACAATTGATGTCCAGGATGCAAGGGGTCAGTAGATATTTTCACGGCCCCCTTTTTTACTCCATGCAGTGTGCATGGAAGGCAGGTTGGCAGAATCTGCTGGAAGAGTTTGTGGAATTTTGCAGGGGTCTCGGCAGAGATGGGTTCCTACCGGTTCGCACCAGTTTGGCAGAACCGGTTCGTCAAATCTACCGAACCGGTTAGAAGAGGTTCCACCAGTGGACCCGGAAAGCAGGCCACACCTACAGAAGAGCTTCCAAAATTTTTTGAAACCTACCACTGACACACACACACAGAGACTCATACAGAGAGAGAAAGAGAAAGAAAGAAAGAAAGGAAGAAAAAAAAGAAAAAAAGAAAGAAAAAGTGAGAGAGATGAAAGAAAAAAGGGAAAAAGGGACAGAGAGACAAAAGGAAGGAGAGAGAGAGAGAGAGGGAGAGAGAGAGAGAGAGAGAACACATGGCTGGCAAGCCACTCCCACCAGGTCACATGGCCGGCAAGCCACTCCCACAAAGGAGGCCACACCCACAGAGTAGGTCCGAAATTTTTTTGAAACCCACCACTGGGTCTCGGATGGAGTCAAATCTTCAGCTCAGCTTGAGGGGTTGGCGCATCCATGGGAAAAGAGCTTTTCTGTAGAAAGGCACAGGGTGTTTTAACAGGGAGGTTCCAGCCAATAATAAGAAGAAGAATGACCAGGCTTTTGGTGAAACAATCCAGAGGAGCTTGTGTTACGTGTGTGTGTTTGCGTGCGTGCGTGTGTGTGTGAGAGAGAAAACGAAGATGGCAGGTGTGCCAGAGGAAATCAACGGCGTGTGCAAGATTTTATTAAAAGAATTCTTTAATTACCTATGAGCACACACGGAGTATTTCTCGCCCTGAAAGGGACCATCTGTTCTCGTCCGTTTCTGGCTGTAGCCGCACTGTTTTCTTAAGGCAGAAAAACACCTGGGGGAATGGACCTCCTTGCTGTGCCCAACAGCCGGGGCCTTGTCTGCTTGTGTTTGTGGAACGTGTTGGGAGCTAAGCCACCCCACGGTTTCCTGAGGCCGAAGGCAAAACTGAAAGCTGCTTTCAGAGAAGATGGCAGCCCACCATGGCTAATGAGAGAGGCAGCTTCTCTTCTCTTTTCTTCTCTTCTCCCTCCCTTCCTCCCTTCCTTCCCGTCTCTCATCACTCTTCTCCCTCCCTTCCTTCCCTTCTCTCATCTCTCAACTCTCATCTCTCTTCTCTCTTCCTTCTCCTTCCTTCCTTCCCTTCTCTTGTCTCTCCTCTCTTCCTTCCTTCCCTTCCCTTCTGTTGTCTCTCTTTTCCCTTCCCTTCTTTTCTCCCTCCCTTCCCTTCTCTTGTCTCTCAACTCTCATCTCTCTTCTCCCTTCCTTCTCCTTCCTTCCTTCCCTTCTCTTGTCTCTCCTCTCTCCTCTCTTCCTTCCTTCCTTCCTTTCCTTCTCTTGTCTCTCTTTTCCCTTCCCTTCTTTCCTCCCTCCCTTCCCTTCTCTTGTCTCTCAACTCTTATCTCTCTTCTCCCTTCCTTCTCCTTCCTCTCTTCCCTTCTCTTGTCTCTCCTCTCTCCTCTCTTCCTTCCTTCCTTCCCTTCCCATTTCAGAGCAGGTGCCCAAAGGTTTCTTCCCAATTTTTGCTTTGGGGAAGAAAGGGTGCCTCCCATATAGGCAGACAAAGGAGCATCCTGAAATTGTGGAGCTCAATGTTTTTCTTTTAGGAAAGCCAAGCTGGAATTCTCAAAGGGAAACGGGATGGAGAAAAGGAGAGGAATAACCGCATTCCTGAGCACATCTGGCTTGACTGAGTCCATGATTCTGTGACTTGTATGCTTATTTGTATGATTCTTACAGGACGAGGAAAGTAAAAGCGGGAGGAGCAGAAATAGGTTGGAAGAAACCCAACAAATCATTCTTGGTTTTTATAGGTCCTGTGAAATGGGGGGGCTTTGCATTCCCAGGAAAGAGGGGTGAGGGATCAAGTATTGGACCCCCAGCCAGGCTGTCCTTTTAAGGGGTTCCAGTCCCACCCACACACCTTATTCCATGCATGATTGGAAGCAGAGTTTGGGATCGAAGGAGGACCTTGGAAGGTAGAAAAAACTTTGTGTACTCCAAGCCAGCTGTGCGTGGGGCCAATTTTTTTCTGAAAGGCAGGCCCAGATGGATGGAAGAGGGACCCAGACGTCCCATTTTTTTTCCAGTGGTGGGGCGTGACACTGGAGAGCAGAGAACGAGAAGAAGTGGGCTAATGCGAGACAAACCATCTTGCATTTCTCTCTCCAAGATCTGCCCCATCCGTCAGGTGAGTTTTAGAAATGGGTCAACCGTTGAGCAAGGAGATTGGGAAAACTCCCCACTCAACCTCTTCTCCAAGGATCTGCAGCCTTCTTGGCTTCTGACCCTTCCAGTCTAAGCAGGACGAAGGATCTCTTCCCAGAATCTTATTCATGAGTGATATTCCTAGGGATGATCGCTCACCAGCGATGGTTGAAAGATTTCTCCTGGATCTGGAGACCTTCAGAGATTCATCTATGTGGTTGTTTTGGCCACAAATCTGGGTGGAGAATTCTGAAAGACCATTTGTGGGCAAGCTGAAATCTAGAGACCGGAAAGGGTGGTGGTACCCACCTTCGGGGAAGACAGAAGAGGCTCTGAGACCCTCCTTTAAATTACATTTTTCCAGATCTCCGGTTCCGCTTCAGTACAAACACATCTTCTTTAGAGGAACGCATTCCCCTCCCACTTTCTACACATGCAAAAAGACTCAATTATATATAAACCCACCAGGGACCACTCTGAGGCTCCCACAGCTGCAACGTTTAAAAAAAGGGGGCTTTTCATTCCCTGCTTTTAGCTTCCATTTACTCTGCCGCAGAAAAGTCTGGACTTAAGAAAGGAGAAGCTTGTTTAAAATGTGTAATATTAAGGGGTTTTAAATGGCAACCCCCGACTAGTATAAACAGCCTTGATTGGGCCTGTCTTCCCAAACGCAAGTTAACCATGAACGTTTGCAGGCATCCACAGAGTTTTTCAAACCTCTGGAAGAGAAAGTGTGGATCAAAAATCTCCATCCATTTCTCCTTTGTTATCTTTTTCTTCATTTTGCAAAGATATATGGATATCAATAGAGGTAATAGAGAGCTATCAGATAGCTAGTTAGCTAGATGATAGATAGATAGACAGACAGACAGACAGACAGACAGAGATAGGTAGATAGATATAGATAGATAGAAATAGATACAGTAGATAGATCGATAGATCGATAGATCAAGATACAGAGTGATTAAACTGATCAGTCCTAGAGGAGATCAACCCTGACTGCTCTTTAGAAGGCCAGATACTGAAGATGAAACTCAAATACTCAAAGCCACCTAAGGAAGGACTCCTTGGAGAAGAGCCTCATGCTGGGAATGATGGAGGGCAAAAGAAGAAGGGGATGAGCCGAGGTGGCGCAGTGGTTAGGGTGTAGTACTGCAGCCACTTCAGCTGACTGCTAGTTCTGCAGTTCGGCGGTTCAAATCTCACCGGCTCAGGGTTGACTCAGCCTTCCATCCTTCCGAGGTGGGTAAAATGAGGACCCAGATTGTGGGGGCGACATGCTGACTCTGTAAACCGCTTAGAGAGGGCTGAAAGCCCTATGAAGTGGTATATAAGTCTAACTGCTAACTGCTATTGCTATGGCAGAGAAGGAGGTGGCTGGATGGAATCACCGAAGCATTAGGCATGAGTTTCAATGGACTCCAGAGGATGGTGGAGGACAGGAAGGCCTGGAGGAACGTTGTCCATGGGGTCGCGATGGGTCAGAACACGACTTCGCAACTAACAACAACATAGATAGATATGTAGGTAGATAAATAGGTAGATAGATTAATCAATTGATCGATTTAGATGATTCAGATGTGGATATGTAGATTAGGATACCGCTATATATCTATTTAGAGAGATAGATATACCTATACAGTACGCATTTACACACAACCACCTCCACACTGTATTTCCAATCCATCCTATCCTGCCAGATAAAAAGACTGGCATTCAGAATTATGAAGACGTTTACTGAAGGCAATGGGAAGCCCTGCAGGAAATTAAGATTAAGATTGAATGGATTTGTATGCCGCCCAATCCCGAAGGACTCCGGGCGGCTTACATAAAAACAAGTTAAAAATATTAAAAAGATTTAAAATACAAAGGCAACAGTTAAAAGAACACAACATGCACTCAATCTTAATGGGGCTGGAACTCAATCAAGGATCAACAGCCCCAGGTCTGCCGGAACAGCCAGGTCTTAGTAGACTTCCGGAAGGCCGAGAGAGGAGGAAGGGTCCGGATCTCTGGGGGTAGATCGTTCCACAGGGCTGGGGCAGCTACAGAGAAGGCTCTCCCCCGAGGAGCCGCTAGACGACATTGTGTAGTTGACGGCACCCGGAGAAGGCTCATCCTGTGAGATCTTATCGGACACTGGGAGGTATGTGGCATGGAATCACCGGATGGAGTCCTGCCCCTCTAAAAGGTTGGTCAAGCTTTGCCAACTAACTTGCCTTCCTGCACAGGCAGCCCAGCCGATTTACTCCAAGGGGAAAAAAAAAACCCACTCCCTTCCTAACAGCAGGAAGGGCCCAGCCACATCGCCCACTCCCCCTGGCCTTCTCTTCCCTTCTGTTGCGGGATGAACAATTTCCTCCTTTCTCCCCGTGTGTAAATAAAACAGTTGCAATAATAATTATAACAAGATCCACTCCGTGTGTGTTTCTGACTAACGATAACAGGGTTTTCTGTTGTTGTTGTTTTTTTTTTGCTCAGAGCAAAATTTTGACTTGGCAGCTTGGATGAGAGAGAGACAAAGGCCCCCATTATGGAGAAGGAGACCTCAAGAGGCTTGATTGGAAAAGTCAAGATTCCCCCCACTCCCCAAGATGGGTGGGCGCTGAAGCTCATCTTGTGCTCGATGTGTTGGAAAGAGACTTCGTGGCAACAGACCAGCAAATACTGTGCTAATGTATCAGGTCAGATTAACAGAGTTGGAAGGGACCTTTTAGGTCATCTAGTCCAACCCCCTGCTCAAGCAGGAGACCCTACACCAGTGGTGGGTTCCTACCAGTTTGGCCCAGTTCGGCACCTCCAAGGGAAACCCCTGAAGAGATGGGTGAGTTTGTCCCCAAAAAGTCTACAGCCTGCCTTGGTTTCCCACATGGGAATCTTCTTCAATCCTGAAGAAGACTCCCCCACCCCAAAAGGGAGTCCCATGTCTGGGCCTTTTGGGGTGGGGGGGAAATGAAACGATGTGGCTGAGAGAACAAGACAGCTGCATCTTCCATTGTCCCAAACGAAGTCAGCTCCAAAATCTTGTCCAGAGAAATATGGGGAGAAAAAAAAAATCTCTGCAGAAGTTTGAGACCACAGTTGACGAGCTCTCTTTTAGCGACAGAAGAAGACTTGTGTGCAGTGGGAAGGCAGATCCTGGCTTGGGATGATGTCTATCAAGAGCAGACCACATTCGAGCCAGGGAACGGATCTTTAGCGTGCTGTCGAGTGGAACAAGTGAGGATAAGTTCAACGTCTTGGAAAAAACCTCTCCCCAAAACGTTGGAAACGAAGGCTGAAGCTGCACAAGGAGAGGGAAGCGGAGCCAGAGAGGGGAGAAGACGTCTAAATGAAGCCTTTGTAGTGTGACTCAGCTGCGCGCAGGGTCTAGGGCCCTGCCAGAGCGAATTTGGCTTGGGAAGACGATCGCGGCCCCACAGGATGTGGTTTGAAACTTCACCCACTGCTCTTCCACACACCCCCAACAACCGTCTCTCCTTCTTTCTATTTTATGGTGTGGACATCCGGACTCCACCCTGACTCCCAGATTTCTCCCTTCTGTGGGGAAGCTTCTGCAAAAAAGGCATCTCCAACCTGGATAGCAGATGAGGAATTGCGAAGGTCTACAGCAATCTTTCTCAACCTTGGCAACTTGAAGATGTCCGGACTTCAACTCCCAGAATTCCCCAGCCAGCGTTCGCTGGCTGGGGAATTCTGGGAGTTGAAATCCAGACATCTTCAAGTGGCCAAGGTTGAGAAACACTGGTCTACAGCCTCTCTGGCCTAAAACCAATTTGGAGAGGTTGGTGGGCTTTCATTTGATGAATTGGACCGGGGGGTGAAATTCAGCAGGTCCTGACAGGTTCTGGAGAACTGGTAGCAGAAATTTCGAGTAGTTCGGAGAAACGAAACAAATGCCACCTCTGGCTGGCCCCAGGAGTGGGGAGGGAATGGGTTTTTTTTGCAATATAGCAATAGCAATAGCAGTTAGACTTATATACCGCTTCATGGGGCTTTCAGCCCTCTCTAAGCGGTTTACAGAGTCAGCATATCGCCCCCACAGTCTGGGTCCTCATTTTACCCACCTCGGAAGGATGGAAGGCTGAGTCAACCTTGAGCCGGTGAGATTAGAACCGCTGAACTGCAGATAACAGTCAGCTGAAGTGGCCTGCAGTACTGCACCCTAACCACTGCGCCACCTCGGCTATCCTTCCCTGCCATGCCCACCAAGACACATCCACAGAACCGGTAGTAAAAAAATATATGAATTTCATCACTGGTCTGCTCCCTTTCACGGAACGGTGGGGAAAAGAATGAGAACTAGACCGAGACTAGTCCTAGCTTACTTTATTGTTCTCTGCCTATAACACAGGAATCTCCCCGCACTGGGAACGTTCGCTTGGGAAAAAGTAGATCAGGATCAAAGGCATTTAGGGGATCAGACTTTGCCCTACTGTGTTTATAGCAATAGCAATAGCAATAGCAGTTAGACTTATATACCGCTTCATAGGGCTTTCAGCCCTCTCTAAGCGGTTTACAGAGTCAGCATATTGCCCCCCAACAACAATCCGGGTCCTCATTTCACCCACCTCGGAAGGATGGAAGGCTGAGTCAACCCTGAGCCGGTGAGATTTGAACAGCCGAACTGCTGAACTGCAGTCAGCTGAAGTAGCCTGCAGTGCTGCATTTAACCACTGCGCCACCTTGGCTCCTCCTTATGTAAGGAGTCCAAATTAATTCCTCACTTGATCCCTCCACCTGACTGGGATGACGGCTCTCCAAAAGAACCCAACGGCACAGATTCAATTGGGAAGAGAACAATCAGTAGAGAAACGCAGACGTCAATAAGAGGTCGATGTACTTGGGACTTTCGCCTGCTCTTATAATATTCAATCAATGAACATTAATACTCCAAGTACAACTGTCGGTGCTTAGTTTCTGAAGAGGTAACCGTCTTATCTTTCCTTACGAAGAACAGCCAAGGCCCACTGTATCTGAAAGGGTGACAAATCTTATTATGCGCGACTCTCAAGGAAAGCTGCTAATTAGTAGAAGAGAGAGAGAGAGAGAGGAAGGATGAGTAAAGGAGAGCTTAAAAATTAGATCGCGTTTGTGCTGCCTGCTATGTCCAAAACGTTGGCCAGAATGTTCAATCGAATTTTAGCTGAGCTCTAGAACAAGTAATTGTCCATGCAGGAATGGGGTTTTCACGTGTCAATGAAACACACCAGTGGTAGGGATCTCTTGAATGTGGGTGCCCAAATGTCAAGATGGCGAACTAATGGTGCCATCGAAGATATGGGTCACAGCTACAATATGGGAAGAGGGGGGGGGCTAGGATTGCATAGCTTTTTTGATTCTCTCCCCTCCCTCACCCTGCACTGAGGAAGCAGAAACTTAATGCAGAGTCTAGAAAGGGGACAGTTTGTGCCAAGAGCTTCACCTGGGGGTGGGGCCTTTTCCCATGTCTTCCTTCATACAAAATGTAGTGATTTGTGGGAATGACTTTAAGAAACAAAGGGGAGAGATGCTATCCAGAGAATGATCTGATAAAAGGCAGGGGGAGCCCAGAGCTGAATAACAGGAAGTGGGGAAAAATTTTTTTTAGAAAGGATCTGTCCTAACCCATCAGGGAATAAAATAAGATGATGGGCAGTGGTGGGTTTCAAACATTTTTCGAACCTACTCTATGGGTGTGGCCTCCTTTGTGGGAGTGGCTTGCCAGCCATGTGATCTGCTGGGAGTGGCTTGCCGGCCATGTCTTTTCTTTCTTTCTTTCTTTCTTTCTTTCTTTCTTTCTTTCTTTCTTTCTTTCTTTCTTTCTTTCTTTCTTTCTTTCTCTCTCTCTCTCTCTCTCTCTCTCTCTCTCTCTCTCCTTCCTTTTGTCTCTCTGTCCCTTTTTCTCTTTCATCTCTCTCTCTCACTTTTTCTTTCTTTCTTTCTTTCTTCCTTCCTTCCTTCCTTTCTCTTTCTCTCTCTGTGTGAGTCTCTCTCTCTCTCTCTCTCTCTCTCCTTCCTTTTGTCTCTGTCCCTTTTTCTCTTTCATCTCTCTCTCTCACTCTTTCTTTCTTTCTTTCTTTCTTTCTTTCTTTCTTTCTCTTTCTCTCTCTGTGTGAGTCTCTCTCTCTCTCTCTGAATGGTGGGTTTCAAAAAAATTTTGGAACCTCTTCTGTAGGTATGGCCTGCTTTCCGGGTCCACTGGTGGAACCTCTTCTAACCGGTTCGGTAGATTTGAGGAACCGGTTCTACCGAACTGGTGCGAACTGGTAAGAACCCACCTCTGATGATGGGAGACCTATACTTTCAGATTTGCAAGACTCTGTCAATGTAGCCCTACAATAAAGTAAGATTAGCTCATCGTGTCATGTTTCCAGTCTGGTCTACTTAAGAGGTTGACCCCAGTCAAGTGGCAGCTTGGAAACAGCACATTGTTAATGTCCATGGATACGGGGAAACAGTAACAGTTCTCCCCACCCCCCTGTTCCTTGCAAGACGTTGACCCCAATTGGTCATCCCAACAATGTCGATTTGGGCCATGGAAAGCCACACAAAAAGGAAAGTTTCTTTCTTTTTTTTCTTTTTCTTTAATCTCCTTTGTTTTAATATATTTTAGACTGTGTTTGTTAAAAAGCTATACCGTGTACGGGCTCTGGGAAGTCGGGGGGGGGGAAGGGAGGTGGGGTCTTAGGGGGGAGGGGGGGAGGGGGGAAATATAGTATGTGTTAGATTCTAAAGTAACATGATTGCACTTGTATACTGTGGCTCTTTAATTTTAGTGTAAAAATAGGACAAGTTGAATATATTGATAGACAGTAGAAATACACCGAAGAGAGGAGTAGAGGGAAAGAAGAAAGAGGGGTAGAGAGGGTGGGAGAGAGGATTGGAGGGAGGAGGAGAAGGAAGGGAGGGAATGTATTGGGAGAGAGGAGTGATAGAGGGGGAGGGGAAGTAGGGAAGTAGAGGGGAATGTTGGAAGGAAGAACGAAAGTTGGAGGGGGGCGAAAGAAAGGGTGTATGGTGGGTCAAGGTGGTATATTGGGTTTGTATTTTGGGGGGTATTGTTGACAAGAGGGCGGGCTGTGTTTATTGTTCAATGTTATATGCCCCGGTTATGCACAGTATACATGTGATTGTACGAAATGAAATGGAAATAAAACATATTTACACGAAAAAAAAAAGGAAGTTTGCGGGTAAAAAGTCTTCTCTGGGAATGGGAAACTTCCTGTTCTGGAGGAATGATGCTAAAAAGGAGCCAGAGGACCTCCAGAGGCATCAGCTTTGAAGAATGCTCCTCTGTGGCTGACTCATAAATTGTTTTTCCCCCAGGGAAAAAGTCTACAGAGCAGATACTGTTGAACAGCTGCCCAGAAATAAAAAGGGGAAACTTGTAAATATTAGGAAAAAGAGAAGGAACAAAGCATCGAAGTCCCTGGGCACAATATGGATGGGCTGACCTTCTCTAAAGGAGATGGTGTTGTAACTCGTGAAGGAAAGCCTAGGATAATGTTGCAAGATCCAATCTGGGTAGGACACAGGGACCAGGTTTAGTCTTCTAAGCTTCTGGATTCATACTGGAGCCTATCCAACTTCTGGAAGTTCCCCGAGGATGAGTTCCAGCACAAGTCTGGAAGATTAAACCTCTGGCCCTGGTGACTGACCCAAATTGGATCTTGGGTGTTGCAACTGCTTGATGGTCTCCGTTGCAACTTCACCAATCCACACCAAGATACGTTGCGAATCATGACTTTCTCCATTTGTCCCTCACACAATGGCATCAAGAGGTTGCACCTATCTCTTCTTTTCTTCATGATTTTTCTTCATGATGTTGCCTTCACATGTTCCTTGGCTGTCTCTCCAGCCCTAAGATTCTATGTTCAATAGTGTACAGTGATTTCTCAACCACTTTCATTGAACCACCAACGTTTAGGAAGCGTCGTAGATAACTACCGTATTTTTTCGGAGTATAAGACGCACCTTTTTCCATCAAAAAAGGGGCTGAAAATCTGGGTGCGTCTTATACAACGAATACAGCATTTTTTTGCCTCCTGAAGCCCCGCCCGCTTCACCAAAATGGCCGTGCATAGCCTTTTGGAGGCTTTCAGAGAACTGCTGGGGGCTGGGGAGGGCAGAAATGAGCAGAAAATGGACCGTCTTTTGCCCCCCAGTCCCCAGCAGCACTCTATAAGCCTCCATAAGTCTATGCATGCAATTTTTTTGGAAAAAAATATGGCTCGTTTTCACGAAAAACTGGCTGTTTTTTGCTCATTTTTGTCCCCCCCCCCAGGAACACTCTGCAAGCCCCCTAAGGCTAGTCATGACTTTTATTTGAAAAAAAAAACAGGCCTGTTTAAGCAAAAAACAGGCCGTTTTGGGGAGGTTAGCAGAGTGCATTTTTTTTCCCCTTTTGGAAAGTTGTTTGTTAGAGTGATTTATGAGAATTAGATTGATCAAGTGCTGTGCCAGCAGAAACAAAGTCTTAGGTGCTGCAGATTGTCAGTGATTTCATTCTCCAGCACATGGATAAATGCACCTGGAAACACCTACCTACCTACCTATACTCTCTACCTACCTACCTACCTACCTACCTACCTACCTACCTACCTACCTACCTACCTACCTATACTCTCTACCTACCTACCTACCTACCTACCTACCTACCTACTCGCTCGCTCTCCCTCTATCTACCTACCTACTTCCCCCCTCTCTCTCCGTACCTACCTACTGTATTTCTCTCTCTCTCTCTATCCCTCTACCTACCTACCTACCTACCTACCTACCTACCTACCTACCTACCTACCTACCTACCTACCTATCCTCTTTCTCTCCCTACCTACCTACTGTATTTCTCTCTCTCTCCCTCTCTCCCTCTTTCTCTCCCTCCCTCCCTCCCTACTCTCTCTCTCTCCCTACCTACCTACTGTATTTCTCTCCCTCCCTCCCTCCCTCTACCTACCTACCTACTTTTTTAAAAAAATCCTCTTCAAAACCTTGGTGCGTCTTATACTCCGGTGCGTCTTATACTCCTAAAAATACGGTATATTAAACTTTGACCCACAGTCAGATCTGAAATGCAATTACAGCATCTCTGCCTTCTTAAGTGAATTCTAGCATGCAGCTTTATCTACTGTGAAAACTGTAGATAAACATCATTAAAAAATTTGTCCACACATTGAACAAGTGTTGGCTTTGTGGCTATTTCCACTGAATGGTCCAATCCAAGCAGATGCTTCATTTCTTGAGAGAGACCATAGATGTCTGCAAAAGGAGGTACAGCTTCCTTCCCCAGAGGTGTTCCATTCCAGGTCCCATCATCTCCAACCATCATGAACAAAAAAATATTTCTGATGGAATGTTTTCAAAACCAGAAGGGTTTTTGTCCCAGTATGAAGTTGGAATTCCTTCTGGTCCAAGTACCCGTTCTTCTTGATTTGGTAGACCTAAAAGCCAGCACTGGAACAAAGCTCTAATTCTATAGGTCTTCTACAGCCCTTTGGATCTCGAGAACTCATTACCTCTGCTGAGGCTGGAGCTGCATTGCTCCCGAACCCAGAGGACAGAGATTGTGTGGGCTGAAAAAAATCAATTGCTTGCAGATCCTGTTGCTAAATTTCTCCTTAGGAATCTGCTCCCTCTCTCTTCATCCAATGCAGCTGCTGGCAGGCCACCAACTTGCTTTCTGAACCTCCCCTTGGAAGGTTCCTGGGGGATCTCTTGGCCTTGAGACAACTGTGGGAAGACCAGAAGGGCCTCTGATGGAGGACCAGCAAACTCCATTTGGCATGGAAGGGAAACAAAATCAAAATAAAGAAAGGAAAAGCATGACTCACAGCTATTAATAGTGAAACATTGGCAGGTGTGGAAAGGCAACTTATTATTAAGTCTCTACTGTGCAATCCAGAACTCAGCTGGTCTCCCCGTTGTAAAGTTTGCACTTGAGGTGTGTCCAGCGCCATGATTTCTTCCTTCCCATGTCATCCCTTCTTACTTCTGGTGGAATTTCTTACCCTGTCGTGTCATCGAGAAAGAAGTTATGTATTGTACTTGAAGCTGGTCTCTGGTGGGTCTGCTGTGCTTCTGGGTCAGGGATTCTTCGTGCCCCTCCTACCCAATTTTGACAGCTATCTCTGTAAGCCACAGGAGGCCATGAGATGGACAAGGCAGCAATGCTCAACTGTGGAGTAAATTTTGAAGGGATGTACAGCTCCTTGAGTGTCCTTCCAACTTTTTTTGTAGGGGGTATATAGTTCCTGAAAGTGCCTTAAGATTACTAAATAACATTCCCTGTCCTTGCAAGTTTTCATCTGAAACTCTGTTTTTAAAGTCATTTAAAGACTTTTAATTACTTTTAAAGACTTTTAATAGATCGCATGGCTGTGAGAAACATCTGAAAGGCTGTTTTTGAAGACTTTTAATGACTTTAAAAGACTTTTAATTACTTTTAAAGACTTTTAATAGATCGCATGGCTGTGAGAAACATCTGAAAGGCTGTTTTGAAAGACTTTTAATGATTTTAAAATACTTTTAAATACTTTTAAAGACTTTTAATAGATCGCATGGCTGTGAACAACATCTGAAAGGCTGTTTTGAAAGACTTTTAATGATTTTAAAATACTTTAAAATACTTTTAAAGACTTTTAATAGATCGCATGGCTGTGAACAACATCTGAAAGGCTGTTTTTAAAGACTTTTAATGACTTTAAAAGACTTTTAAATACTTTAAAAGACTTTTAATAGATCGCATGGCTGTGAAAAACATCTGAAAGGCTGTTTTTAAAGACTTTTAATGACTTTAAAAGACTTTTAAATACTTTTAAAGACTTTCAATAGATCGCATGGCTGTTAAAAAACATCGGAAAGGCTGTTTTTAAAGACTTTTAAAGACCTTTAAAGCACTTCTTTAGAAGCTGGCAGCTGCTTTTCATCCCACCACTCCACGGGCCGGATACTTTGCATTGGCAGGCCCTAGTTTGAGGATGTCTAGCTTAAGGTATTGTACTGTGCCAACTCAGCTACCATTGGTTTGTTCAAAAAGCCAAGATTAAGCCATGTCGTAGGAACCCAGGGAGTTTATGTATTAGGACTTCTGAGCACTTTTCTCAGTTTCAGCTTTTTCTTTGTAATGTTCAACAGTTTCCGTCTTGGCCAGCTCTCTTCGGAATTGCCCAGGATAGAAGTTCTGTGGGCAAAGCTGGCGCCCACCCTTACCGCGAACTCATTATGGTCTACCCCTAAAAATAATGTAGGACTGCAGTCCTTCATGTTCTGAACACAGAGCTGATTTAAATTAGGAACACAGGAAGCTGTTTTGGTCCCCTCGAGCTGACTCAGTCGATGGAGATCAGGCTTGGTTGCCAGATCTATTTGAAGAGGCTAACAATGGCCCTATTTGGAGATGTCTAGAACATAAGGAGAAACCCTCAGGATCAGGCCAAGGGCTATGTTAGTCTAGCATTTTGTTTCTTAGCAGCAGAACTTTTTTGGGGGGGTGGGGGGGGGGCTTACAAGCAGAAGTTGGAGATGTCCCTCTTGCTTGGACTTTGTATATCTGTTTGTCCCCTTCAGCTTGAGGGGACAAATAGCTCTGATTCCCCATTCTCCACGAATTTATCCAATCTCACATTAATACAATCTATGTTAGTGAGAGCACCACATCTTATGGCAAAGAATTCCACAGACCCTCCTCCTCCTCCTCCTCCTCCTCCTCCTCCTCCTCCTCCTCCTCCTCCTCCTCCTCCTCCTCCTCCTCCTCCTCTCCTCCTCCCTCTCTCCCTCCCTCCCTCCTTTGTCTGCATCTACACATAAGAAAGGCACTTGGTAGGGTTTTGATTGCTGATCCCACTTCAACTATGGTAACCAGAACTGCCATTCCAGATGTGGCTAGGCCATAGGGCTCTAGAAACAATGAAATCTGGGCCTTTGGCCAATAAACTCTCCGCCACGCCATGAAGATCCAGCTCCTTCTCATTGATTGTGGGAGATACACCACTCTCATCTCAAACGAGGAAAGAAATGGATGCAAATTACCCCTGGGAAGCCCAGAGCTCCGTGGAATTGCGGGACAGCGGAAACATTAAACTGTTTTTCCTAACGTGACAAAATCCCACCGGTCTTTATTTGGAGTTAAACTCTCTTGAATGACCTTTAGAGTAGGTTTCAGCCCAGTGGAAAAGCTTTAGCTCAATTATCTTCCCAGCTGAGTGCTTTCTACTTGGTGAATCTATGAATGAAATCAGCATACATCTCCACATGGTTTTAATAGCCTTAAAAAGCAAGCGCGCCTCTTTCATTATTTTTTTTTTTTTAAAAACTAGTGCATAGAGAAGCCGTGGAGAGGATCCTTTCTCAAGAGGCCTTCCTTCCGGACACAAGAGGAAAATGCTTCTTCCTTTATCACTTCCCTTTACTGTAAGGGTAAAGGCAGACAACATCTTCCTTGTCCTCCTCATCCTCTTCATCCTCCTCATCCTCTTCATCCTTTTCAACCTCCACGTCCTCTTCATCCTCCAAATCCTCTTCATCCTCCAAATCCTCTTCATCCTCCACATCCTCCTTGTTCTTCTCATCCTCCTCTTCCTCCACATCCTCTTCATCATCCTCGTCCTCCTTGTCCTCCTCATCCTCCACATCTTCCTTGTCCTCATCCTCCTCATTCTCTTCATCCTCCTCATCCTCTTTGTCCTCCTTGTCCTCCTTGTCCTCCTCATCCTCCACATCTTCCTTCTCCTCCTCATCCTCCTCTTCCTCCACATCCTCTTCATCATCCTCGTCCTCCTTGTCCTCCTCATCCTCCACATCCCCTTCATCCTCCTCGTCCTCCTCATCCTCTTCATTCTCCACATCTTCCTTGTCCTCCTCATCCTCCTCATTCTCTTCATCCTCCTCATCCTCTTTGTCCCCCTTGTCCTCCTCGTCCTCCTCATCCTCCTCATCCTCCACATCTTCCTTCTCCTCCTCATCCTCCTCTTCCTCCACATCCTCTTCATCCTCCTCCTCATCCTCCTCATCCTCCAAATCCTCTTCATCCTCCACATCCTCTTCATCCTCCACATCCTCTTTATCCTCTTTGTCCTCCTCCTCCTCCTCCTCCTCCTCCTCCTCCTCTTCATCCTCCTCCTCCTCGTCTTCTTCTTTTCTCCATTCCCTTCTAGCTTTGATAACGTTACCTAGTTGGGTTGTGAAACATCTCAAGGGCTGGATTCCACCTGAACCTTGACATAAAAGTTGCTGCTACCCCACTGCCTCAAGAACCCCCCCCCCCTGGAATCTTTCTTTGAGATCCAATGGATTTAGGGAGCTGGAGGGCTGGGAACAACCCCAGAGAAAACAGCCGCACACCCCTTTTCCCCCCTAGGATGAACATAAATGCTCATTTCCTTCCAAAGAATGGCTCTCCTTAGAAGAAGGCTCTCTTCTGAAAAGAGGCTGACAGACAGAGGTTGACAGAGGTTTTCCTTCTCTCCCACCCCCACCTGAAAAACCGAGAGCTTCTTTCCTCCTGTGGCTTTGTAAAGGAGAGGCAAGTTTCCAGGACCCAAATATACAACCCAGCTTTTCTTTCCACTTGGGAACAAGGCACGGGAGGCGTGAAATAATGGCTCTCCTCAACCTAACCCCAAGATAGTTTTAGAAGCGGTGAAGGTTGCGGAAACCAAAGGCAGAATCAGAGCTTTGCCCTTCTCCATTCTGCCGGCCCACTTTCCTCTTTCTCTCTCTCCCTCTCCCTCTCCCTCTCTCTCTCTCTCTGTCTTTCTCTCTCTCTCTCTTTCTGTCTCTCTCTCTCTTTCCCTCTCTTTCCCTACTCTCTCTCTTTGTCTGTCTATTTCTCTCTCTCTCTCTCCCCCTTCTCTGTCTTTTTCTGTTTCTCTCTCTCTCTCTCTTTCTGTCTCTTTCCCCCCTCTCTGTCTTTCTCTGTCTTTCTATTTATCTCTCCCTCTCCCTCTTTCTCTCCCTCTCTTAATTTCTTTGCAGAGCTCATATTGCAAAGATGCAGTGGATATTTAAACCACGCCAAGCCATTGCTGTTGGAAATGTTCTCAAGGTGTGCCTTTTTTCCGGTTGCTATGCCCTCAGGCAAAAATTGTCCACCTCAACAGGACTTCAGAGTCCAACTTGAGGTTTCCACTTGACGTTTGTTCTCTCTCTCTCCCTCTCCCTCTCCCTCCCTCCCTCCCTCTCTCTCTCTTTCTCAGCCAACACGGTCTTCTTCTCAACCAGCCCCCGCCTCGGTTCTCAGAGGAAATGACACCAGCATCCCTGAAATTCTGTGGGACAGGATGCATTAAAAAAAAGAAAAGACCACCGGCATCCTTGTTTTTAGAAACGCAAGCAGAGGAGAAGAAGGACGGGCATGTCCCTTTGGGGACCTTCCTTGCTCCCAAAGGCAGAGAGGTTCCATTCCTAGATTTAGTCTGTTGGCAAGGAAGGATCTGTTTTTAATTATTACTCTCCGTTTCTTGGCAGCCGGCTTCCTTTTGCTGATGTAGCACGCATCATCTCCAATCTCTCCCAGAAGCCCCCCCCCCCCAGATTCTGTCTGTTGTGCAGGGCCAAATAATAATTTAAAAGAGATGAGGCATCGGGGGGCTCTCGTTTACAGGGAGTAGGCGGCTGGATAAGGAGAATCCTGACCGAGTTCATGTTCTGCCGTTAATTCTCACAGATTTGGTCGACTGGAATTGAGAAGGCAGAGTCTGGTTCGGTAGAGAGCCGAGGTGGCGCAGTGGTTAAATGCAGCACTGCAGGCTACTGCTAGATCAGCAGGTCAGCGGTTCAAATCTCACCGGCTCAGGGTTGACTCAGCCTTCCATCCTTCCGAGGTGGGTAAAATGAGGACCCGGATTGTTGGGGGCAATATGCTGACTCTCTGTAAACCGCTTAGAGAGGGCTGAAAGCCCTATGAAGCGGTATATAAGTCTACTGCTATTGCTATAAGTCTACTGCTATTTTTGTCTGCGGAGATGCTCAGCCCTCCAGGGGTCCCAAAGGTGCTTTTTCAGAAGGCAACTGGACTTTCTTGGCTTTCCTCGAAGATATTTCCTTTCTGAAGAACTGAAGAAGCTTCTTGGAATGGGAAGTGAAACGTCTTCCGGGAAAACCAAGGGAGTCCAGTTGCCTTTTGAAAAAGCACTTGGATTTTTGGTTATAAGAAGCTACAAGCCACATATATCCAGTGGTGAAATTCAAATGTTTTTACTACTGTGAGCATGGCTTGGTGGGCGGGGCAGGGGAAAGATACCGCAAAATCTCCATTCCCTCCCCACTCCAGGGGAAGGATACTGCAAAATCTCCATTCCCTCCCCACTCCAGGGGAAGGATACTGCAAAATCTCCTTTCCCTCCCCACTCCAAGGGAAGGATACTGTAAAATCCTCATTTCCTCTCCTCTCCAGGGGAAGGATACTGCAAAATCCTCATTCCCTCCCCACTCCAGGGGAAGGATACTGTAAAATCCCCATTTCTTCCCCACTCCAGGGGAAGGATACTGCAAAATCCCCATTCCCTCCCCACTCCAGGGGAAGGATACTGTAAAATCTCATTTCCCTCCCCATTCCAGGGGAAGGATACTGCAAAATCTCCATTTCCTCCCCACTCCAGGGGAAGGATACTGTAAAATCCCCATTTCTTCCCCACTCCAGGGGAAGGATACTGCAAAATCCCCATTCCCTCCCCACTCCAGGGGAAGGATACTGCAAAACCTCCATTCCATCCCCACTCTGAGGCCAGCCAGAGGTGGTATTTACCGGTTCTCCGAACTACTCAAATTTTCCGCTACCGGTTCTCCAGAACCTGTTAGAACCTGCTGAATTTCACTTATATCACTTACCATCTCCCTGTCCTCATTTAGTTCCAGACTCAATTAGAGTCTCCTGGAAGAATCTTCTTTGAACTTGGTAATTAAAAAGGAGAAGGCAATGGATATATTTTATTGGGCTCTTAGCTGACGCAACAAGATTAAAAGGATTCTCATGCTTAATTCATCCTAGCAGGATCTTGTAAGTTTTGAAGAAGGTGTAATTGAAAAAATATTGGGCCGTGCAGAAATGGATAGATTAACCCTGAAGATAAAAGAAAAAAAGGAGACACAGAATACTTTCGAACTTGGGACTTACTCTGTCAATGGTTGGAAAACAAGGTGGAAATTAGGAACTCAAGATGTAAATGAATCAACACAGACAGTGCGCTGTTTATTAAGCACATATTGTCTGTAAAAGAGAAAGTCCAGAAAAGTAATCATGCTCCCCCCCCCAAACCCCAACGAAAGGCTTCCCCTGCATGGTGTCCCAACTGAAGGATTTTTTTTTGAATTCCTGACCTGTCTAATGCCACTTTTGTTTCCTATTGGGAAGGAAACAGGTTTAAATGTCAATTGTGGAATAATGTGTGTATTCCTGTTCCCCCAGTGAGGTGTTAGATCATGTTGTGGTTGACCAAAGAATGAGAATTGTCCTTTTGTAGTTTGTGGTTAGTTTGTGGGAGGTTAAGCCTCCCTCCACGAGGTCTTCTGGATTCGCACCACCAATGAAACTCAACTCCATTCAGACACAGTATGAAATAACACAAGGAGTAACAGAATAACAGAGTTAGCAATAGCAATAGCAGTTAGACTTATATACCGCTTCATAGGGCTTTCAGCCCTCTCTAAGCGGTTTACAGAGTCAGCATATCGCCCCCAACAACAATCCGGGTCCTCATTTTATCCACCTCGGAAGGATGGAAAATCTCCATTCCCCACCCCCCACTCCAGGGGAAGGATACTGCAACATCCCCATTCCCTCCCCACTCTGGGGCCAGCCAGAGGTGGTATTTGCCGGTTCTCTGAACTACTCAAAATATCTGCTACCGGTTCTCCAGAACCTGTCAGAACCTGCTGGATTTCACCCCTGGTTTGAGGGTGTAACAATAGAGTCTTAGTTGCTCTTCTCTGCAATATTCCTTCTCCCAAGGATTTAATCCCTTCGTGCAATCCAGGGAAGTGCATATCTGAAAAGCTGACTCATCAATCGTTCCTTGGGTGTCTTCACTGCCCCCTGCCTTAAAGGATCTTCCTATTCTTTGGGGTGCACATGCCCAGCCTCACCCTACCCCACCCCACCCCACCCCTTTCCCCAATCTAGTTGCAGTTTTCCTTGTCTGCAGCTTCTGGGAGAGAGGGAAAAAATATATATCTCTCTCTCTCTTTTTGGACTGTTGTTTCTCAGCTTTTGCCAATCCTGCCCTGCAGCCAATGGTGCTGTAATATCTCGGGGGTGGTTTCCAGTTGTACTGCACACGCTGTCCTGAAAAATTATATATATTACAACGAGCGGATCATGCCTTAGAAGGGAGGAGGAGTGGAAAATATGTATTCATCAGCTGAAAATAAATATTCACCCTTTCCCTTAGTCGGAAAGGAATGGGGGGAAAAAAAAGAATGCAAGAGAGAGGAGAAACTGAAGATGACTCTGATTCATTTGAAGACACGGTTGTGAGGACTGGGGAAATCTCCAGGGTACCCTAATTTTTTTTTAAAAAAACATAGATTTCCCTTGGCTTTCCCTTCCCTTCCCTTGTTTGCTGGCTGTTCTTGCAGCCTCTGGTTGCAAGGAATACAAAGCGCCCCCTTTCCTCACCCCCTCCCCAATCTTTTCTCCAAGGTTGCAGCGATCAAATTATAGTGCTCGGTGCCAAACTGGCATGTGATTTATTGGGGTTTGAAGTAGGTGAGGTTCAACCATCATGCTGAGATATATTGGTTTATCTGTATCTGTGGAATAAGCCACAACTGGCCCCTGCTTGCATGATCGTGTGTGTGTGTGTGTGTGTGTGTGTGTGTGTGTGTGTGTGTGTGTGTGTGTGTCTTCAGGGTACGGGGATTGAAGGGAAACATCTTGTGGGGTCCACTTAAACAATGTTTCGACCTTTCTTGGACCATGCCTTTTGGACGTCCCTGTGGGCGAGACATTAATAGTCACAAACCCGGAAATGCCATCTCCAAGAAATCATAAACTGAGATTTGAAAGAGACACCAGTAACAATAGAAAAAGAAAGGGAGGGAAGAAGGAAGGAGAGGAGAGGAGAGGAGGAAGTAGTGAAAGGAGGGAAGAAGGAAGGGAAAGGAGAGGAGGATGGAAAGGAGAGAAAGAGAAGGAGAGACGGTAGGGAAGGAAGAGGGGAGGAGAGGTAAGGGAAGGAGAAAGAGATACGGAAAGGTGGGTAGAAGGGAGAGTAAGAGAAGGAGAGGAGGGAGGAAGGGAGAAAAAAGAGAAGGAAGGAAAGTAGGAGGGGGAAGAGAGAGGGTAAGAGTAGGAGAGAGGTAAGGGAAAAAAGAAGGGGAAGGAGAGGAGGATGGAAAGGAGAGAAAGAGAAGGAGAGACAGTAGGGAAGGAAGAGGGGAGGAGAGGTAAGGGAAGGAGAAAGAGATAAGGAAAGGTGGGTAGAAGGGAGAGTAAGAGAAGGAGGGAGGAAGGGAGAAAAAAGAGAAGGAGGGAGAGTAGGAGGGGGAAGAGAGAGGGTAAGAGTAGGAGAGAGGTAAGGGAAAAAAGAAGGGGGAGGAGAGGAGGTAGGAGGGAAGTAGAGAAGGAAGGAAGAGAGAAAAGAAAGAGAAATAAGGTGGTGTCATAATAGAGGCTTGGGATGGTAATCAATACAATCAAAACTGTACTCTATAATTTCTTAAATGGAATAACAATAGTATAAGATGGGCAAAGAAAAAGAATAACCATGTTTACCTGGATTTGTATGTATGTATATATAGCACATCAGAGATAAACAATATTTGGTTATGAATAGCTAATTATAGAAAGGGAAAATACTAATTGCAAAGAAACCGATACGGAACTGCCCTATGATTTTTGATGGAACTTTTGGTTCCTATGTTGTCCTAAGACACGTGTTTGTTGTTGATGTGTTGATGTGTGTAAAATAAAAACTTTACAAAAAAAAAATAGTCACAAACCCTAGTTTGCAAACTGGATTCACACAGCGGCTTAAACCTAAAGGGATGGAACTGGGAAACTGCCTTTGGCATCTATCAGAAACCACAGTGGACATTGCTCGCGGGATGATGGTAGCATTGTTCTGATGATAGAAATCGCGCACTTAGAAACAGAGCTGTTATTTCCAAATCTTGGCTATTTTAAGATGCCTCAACTTCAACTCCCAGGATTCCCCAGCCACCATACTTAAAAGTTGCCAAGATTTGAAATTCTTAGAAAGTGAATTCACCAATTCTGGCTCATTTTAGGATTAGCTCTTTATGGAATGTTAAATGGGGCATTTCTTGTAGGCGGACTCCATTTAGCAAAGAGATGCAGGCAGCCCTCAACTTATGACCACAGTTGAGTCCAAATTTCTGTTGCTAATTTGTTAAACAGGTTTTGATCCATTTTTGGATCCATTTCTTGCCACAGTTAAGTGAATCACTGCAGTTGTTAGTCACTATTCCGACCGAGGCTTCCTGAGACACTAAAAAGCACACGCTTTAGCAACCAACTTGGATCAAATCAGCTAGATAAAGATAACATCTTTGGGCAAGATTATCTTGAAGATCCTCTGTTACATCCTAATTTTTTTATTCTATGCATACTAATTTGGTCAAATCATTGATCAATACATAAATCAAAAGATGTCATTTTAAAGTGTCTGAATTCCTATATTGCACCAAGCTATTAATTGCTCAACTAAAAGCCGAGGTGGCACAGTGGTTAGAGTGCTGTACTGCAGCCACTTCAGCTGACTGCTATCTGCAGTTCGGCGGTTCAAATCTCACCGGCTCAAGGTTGACTCAGCCTTCCATCCTTCCGAGGTGGGTGAAATGAGGACCCAGACTGTGGGGGCGATATGCTGACTCTGTAAACCGCTTAGAGAGGGCTGAAAGCCCTATGAAGCGGTATATAAGTCTAACTGCTATTTCTATTGCTAAGGGCGTTGAATAAAACACAGCTGGTTAGGCTCACAGATAAGGCGAAGATCTAAACCACAGTTATAACTCAAATAGCCAGATTTATACTGTAAGCTAAGCCAGAAACAACGAAACCGTGCAATGGTTTACTGCGATGTGTGTTTGCTCAGCCAATTTATAGCAAAAACGTAGCTATATAACTTCTAACAATATCGCCGGGGCTTGAGAATAATTGGTTTTAAGCTTGTTTGTAAATTCTCCTATGGAGGCTCAGATCTGATTTAGTTCTAAAGAATTTGCTTTGTCATTAAAAGTGAATCAAATTCTCAGGTGAGCCACGTGCCTTCGTAGACTTCGAGAAATAGTGGTGGAACAATGGCTTTTTAGATGTTTTCTTCCATTTTCCCAACTCTATTTGTAGGGGAAGTAGAACGGTGGGAGGTGTGAAATAGTATAGCCTGTTGGCTGAATGCAGATAAACAGATAAATACTGGTAGATATAGTTAGGTAAATAGATGTAGATAGATAATGGATGGGTGGATGGGTGGGTGGGTGGATGGATGGATGAATAGTTAGGTGGTCAGACAGGTAGATAGACAGACAGATGGGTGGTGGGTAAGTAGGTAGATAAGGAGAGAGAGAGAGAGAGGGAGGGAGAGAGAGAGAGAATTATATATATATATATATATATATATATATATATATATAGATAGATAGATAGATAGATAGATAGATAGAGAGAGAGAGAGAGAGAGAGAGAGAGAGAGAGAGAGAGAGAGAGAGAGAGAGAGATATAGATATAGATATAGATATAGATAGATAGAGATAGAGATAGAGATAGAGATAGAGATAGAGATAGAGATAGAGATAGATAGAGAGACAGATAGCTAGACAGACAGAAAGAAAGACAGAGAGAGAAATGGGTGGATAGATAGATAGATGATTGATATCCTAACAAGATCTTTCCCCACTCTACAAATCAATGTAACACTGCAATGCCTTCACATTTAAAATCCATAAATAAGATTTTCTTCCATCAGTTGGTTCAAGGAAGGCAGGCAGCTACAAAGCTGGGCTACAAACACGGCCACACTATTTCCAAACTGTGCCCAACTTTGGAGATGTTAGAGCTCAGCTCGTAACTCACTCTGAATTTCACATTGTATATTCTCTAATTCTTTGCCTCCCTCCCTCCCTCCTTCGAGAGCTCACGTGTTACTCAGCTGCCTCCCAGGAAGGAGAGACATTTTGCAGGCAGGAATTCACAAAACGTGAAGCACCCTGCAACAAAACGAACAATTTTTCCATTGAGTGAGGATGGGGGGAGGGGAGGAGAAAGAAAATAAACTTTGCACTCATTTTTTTGACCCCTTGGAAGAGTAAAATTCATCCCGCTTTGGGGGGAAAAGGACAGAGGCTCCTGGAGAATCTACATCATCCTTCCTTATCTGCTGATGAAACCGCATTTCCTGCTGACTTTCAATCAGGCTACAAAAATAAAACAGATCCCAACCCCTCGATTAAACCCATTTTAACCTTGGTGGGGAACATGGCCCTAGGAATTTAAATTGAGTTGCTAAAAATGAGAGTGAGGTCAACGTATCCCTCTTCGATTCCCACGATACCAGTGATTCTTCCCTCTCCTGACTCAATCCTTTTTTTTATCCCCTGGTTCCCATCAGCTGGAAGTTCCTTTTCCCATCTGTTTTAGAACAGCAGCCTTAAAATAAGTGAGGCGGTGAAGAGTGGGGCAGGCGGGAGAGAACGAGTAAATTGCTCAGATCGCTCCAAGTAGCACATAAAAATTCAGCCAGATGCCCTGCCAAGGGTGTTGCAAGGGATTGTCCTGACTTGTGAGGTCAAGAAGCCTATGGAAACAGGAAAGTAAGTTTGTGAAGTCCCTCTAGAAATGCCCATTTGCTAAACGATGGAAATCTCAAAGCCTTCACCATCAGCGATCAACAATGTCTTTGAGATCAGCTGGACACGTTTAGACAACAAAGATTTTTTTAAAAAAAATGCAGAGTGCAGAGAAGAGCAGCTAATAAGATCAGGGGTCTGGAGCGTGAAGCATGCAATGGACGGTTGAGAAAACCAAGTACTGTATGTCTCTAGCCTAATGAAGAGAAAGATTAGGAGAAAGACGACAGCCTCTTCCAATACTTGAAGAGGTGTCACAGGGAAAAGTGGGTCAATTGGTTTCTCAGAGCCCTTGAGGGCAGGACAAGAAGCTCATCAAAAGGAGATCCAATCTGTGAATAAGGAGAAATTTCCTGATGGTGAGAACGATTAATCAGCAGAACAGCTTGCACCCTGGCCAAAGTTTTAGCCTGTTATGGAGCTGTTTCCCCTGGGACGGTCTCCCTGGTGGGCCTGGCAGGTGGATACCGAATTAATAGAACGAAGAGGAATTAATCTGGTAGAAGCCGAGGTGGCGCAGTGGTTAAATGCAGCACTGCAGGCTACTTCAGCTGACTGCAGTTCTGCAGTTCAGCTGTTCAAATCTCACCGGCTCAGGGTTGACTCAGCCTTCCATCCTTCCGAGGTGGGTGAAATGAGGACCCGGATTGTTGTTGGGGGCAATATGCTGACTCTGTAAACCGCTTAGAGAGGGCTGAAAGCCCTATGAAGCGGTATATAAGTCTAACTGCTATTGCTATTGCTAATTCAGATTGGCAAGTGACAGCAAGGATCAATCAGTTCCTGGATATATCCTGGCTCCTTTGGGTGAGCAACTAATTGGTCCAAGAACCAGGGAAAATATCAGGAATCTTGAGAATTCAGATATTGGACCACGGAGTGTGTCTAAACTCATAGGCTGCAGCAGGAAATCCTAACTAATGTGAGGAATGGCAAACAACAGCATCAAAGAAAAATAATTACATTTTACCATTCCTTCCAGCTTTAGACACACCCGAGCATTCAATTCCATATGCTAATAATGAGTAACAGCAAGGCCTTGGAAGAACGCTTTCTTTGAGATAGCTGGAAGCTGCTCCTGTCTTCTCCATAAAAGCCAGGAGGAACATTGACTCAACATCCCTGGTGTTTTGCTGGACTTGTGACTGATGATCCATCTTTTTTTTCTCTCTATTTCAGAAACCGTGTCTTTGCTTGAAACTTCACGGCCAGGGCTACAATCAAGCCAATGAAATAATCAGGGGTTATGTCTGGTTCAAGTTGATTGGGTTAAAAAAAAAACCTGGAGAAGAGAAGAGTCTTAGCTAGTGGAGAGAGGAAAAAAACACTTTGGTGAATGAAGAAGAAGAAGCTTTCAAGGTTTCAAGGGGCTGCCCTTGAAGAGTGTTCGAAGACTCCAGCTGGTCCAGAATGCAGCCGCGCGAGCGAGCGTGCACCCAGGTACACCCACGTCACACCTATCCTCCGCGAGCTGCACTGGTTACCCATTAGTCTCCGGATCCGCTCCAAGGCGCTGGTGGTTACCTATAAAGCCCTTCATGGCATCGGACCTGGGTACCTGAGAGACCGCCTCCTGCCGATCACCTCCCATAGACCGATTCGATCACACAGGTTAGGTCTCCTCCGGATTCCATCTGCCAGCCAATGTCGGCTGGCGACTTCCCGGGGGAGAGCCTTCTCTGTTGCAGCTCCAGCCCTCTGGAACGATCTCCCCGTGGAGATCCGGACCCTTACTACCCTCCCGGCCTTCCGCAAAGCTGTTAAGTCCTGGCTGCTCCAGCAGGCCGGTGGGCTCTCGTAATATTCAGCCCCCCCGGAGATTGTGACTGTTGTATATTTTAATGTTGTTTGTGTATTATTCCCTTCCCTTGTTTTATTGTAAGCCGCCCGGAGTCCTTCGGGAGTGGGCGGCATACAAATCAATAAAACTATAAACTATAAACTGTTTCTTTTGAGGAGAAGAGAATTTGGCTGGCATGATCAAGGGTGAGATGATTGCAGAAAAAGAAGGGGAAAAAAAATGAGACATTGCCCACCTTTGGCGTAACATTAGAACTGAACCAGCGACGGGTTGTCTCAATGCAGAAGTTGGGTAGCAGATGGTATAAGAAATATGGTGTCAGAACAGATGTGTAAGACTGTAGAATTAATGACTAGCAAATCGGTCAAAGAATTGTACAGAAACGCACACATTAGAGAATAATGTAAAATATTCCATAATGCTATTTGGCTGATTAATCTGAAGTAACATAATTAATTGTATTTATTGCCATACAGTTATTACCTTGAAAACGTTTCTCACATTAGTGATCTACTGATTTTCCAATAATAAATACATAAACAGTTCTTTTGTTCTTTTGATGATCTCTTCACGATAATGAATCTATTAATTCCACATTAGCTTTCAAGAGAAAATAAATTACCGTTAATCAGGCTCATTAAACTGATGAGCAAACAAGCTATCTGAATCCATGTATATGTAATTTAATTCTATTCTTTTAAATGCCAGAAAATACCAAATCCAATAGCTCAATCAATTAAGCAATTAGCCAGTGACAAAAATCTTTCAAGGCATTAAATATACAAATATCTAAGCGCAATATTTATGGGCCACCATGTTTCTCTAAGAACTGCAATGAAGATTAGCTTATCTATCCAACTCAATATATCTCAGCAGTACCTGACTCAAATATTGACTATGAATTCATAAGGCAGCCGTTCTTGATAGTCATCAAATCAATTTTCCTAGGGCACAACTCTCCCCCCCCCCAAAAAACCCACCAACTACTTCTGCTGTCTCTGGGTAATTTTTTCCACCTCTTAGCTACAAAGCGCAGTTCACAACATGTGGCTATAAACTCGCCATCATCATTTTTAAAAAAATTCAAATCCATGCGTTTTACAGAAAGCACAATCAATGGATGATGCCAGAACAAGCATGAACAATAATGGGAAAAAAATTATTCATGACAGGTACTGACAAAAGAAACTCAGCAATTTCCGACCTAGGGGGTGTGATGTTGGAAAGAAAAATAACCTGACTTTCAGCAAATCTGAGGTCGGTTGAAGAGTTGTCTGTCTTGCAGATCTGACCCTCCTTCATAGGTGGGGAAGAAGAAATAAAGGAACAAAGTGGGAGACGTGAATTAAGGAGAATTCTAACCTGGGAGTGCAACCTGGAATTAAGAATTCCGACCTAGAATTGGGGACAAATCAGCGAGGAAAAAATAATCACTGCAGGGGCTTCCTTCTCCACTGATTATTAGTGGAAATTAGTGGTTGCTCCATTACGGGAGGTTTTAAAGAAGAAATTGGACAACATTTGTCTGAAGTGGTACCAGAGGTGGGTTCCTACCAGTTCGCACCAGTTCGGTAGAACCGGTTCGTCAAATCTACCGAACCGGTTAGAAGAGTTTCCACAGTGGACCCGGAAAGCAGGCCACACCTACAGAAGAGGTTCCAAAATTTTTTGAAACCCACCATTCAGAGAGAGAGAGAGAGAGAGAGAGAGAGAGAGAGAGAGAGAGAGAGAGAGAGAGAGAGAGAGAGAGAGAGAGAGAGAGAGAGAGAGAGAGAGAGAGAGAGAGAGAGAGAGAGAGGGACTCACATAGAGAGAGAAAGAGAAAGAAAAGAAGAAAGAAAGAAAGAAAGAAAGAAAAAGTGAGAGAGAGAGATGAAAGAGAAAAAGGGACAGAGAGACAAAAGGAAGGAGAGAGAGAGAGAGAGAGAAAGAAAGAAAGAAAGAAGGAAAGAAAGAAAGAAAGAAAGAAAGAAAGAAAGAAAGAAAGAAAGAAAGAAAGAAAGAAAAGACATGGCCGGCAAGCCACTCCCAGCAGGTCACATGGCCGGCAAGCCACTCCCAGCAGATCACATGGCCGGCAAGCCACTCCCACAAAGGAGGCCACACCCACAGAGTAGGTTCGAAAAATGTTTGAAACCCACCACTGACTGGTACGATAGGGCTTCCTGCTCAAGAAGTGGGTTGGACTTGAAGACCTCCAAGGTCTGTTATTCTGTATTCGATGGCAACAAAATATTCAAGCAAGAGCCAGGGGGAAGCTGAGGAACCTCTAGGATCCAGTCCAAATGGATAAGATTCCAACGGTTGCAGGAACTGGGCACGGCTAGTCTAGTGAAGAGAAGGACCAGAGGAGACATGATAGCAGGCTTGCAATATTTGAGGGGCTGCCACAGAGAGGAGGGGGCTCAAGCTGTTTTTCCAAAACACCCAAAGGCCAGACAAGGAGCAACGGATGGAAACTGACCAAGGAGAGATTCAACCTAGAAGTAAGGATAAATTTTCGGACAGTGAGAACAATCTCACTACCTTCAGAAGTTGTGGGAGCTTCTTCACTTCAAGAAGAGACCGGATTGCCCATTCATCAGAAATGGTGTAGGGTCTCCTGCTTGGGGCAGGGGTGGGCTGGACTAGATGACCTACAAGGTCCCTTCCAACTCCGTTAACCTGTAACTTCGAAGAGCCGAGGTGGCGCAGTGGTTAAATGCAGCACTGCAGGCTACTTCAGCTGACTGCAGTTCGGCTGTTCAAATCTCACTGGCTCAGGGTTGACTCAGCCTTCCATTCTTCCGAGGTGGGTAAAATGAGGACCCAGATTGTTGTTGGGGGCAATAAGCTGACTCTGTAAACCGCTTAGAGAGGGCTGAAAGCACTATGAAGCGGTATATAAGTCTAACTGCTATTGCTATTGCTAACTGTATCTCTCCTTAAGGATTTAGAGGGCTGTCCTAGCAAGGAAGAGGATGGAATCGAAAAGACAGTGGAGCAAACGAGGGAGAACTGCCAAAGATTATAGGGCCAAGTTACAGAAACCACCCAGTGGATAAAATGTGGTCAACACCCTCTGGAAATTGGTTGGCATTCTGCACGCTTGTTTATCCTGCAGAATGAATGTAACTTGTTCATTCTTCGGGATCCGTTCCCCACCTAGATGGCATCACCTGGCTACCCTTTCAAAAAAACAAACACAAAACCCAAGCAGATTCAAATGAGACAGATTGACTGGCAGGATTTTCTCTATTTCTAGGATGTGGGCTGGGCACTCCCTGCTTGCTCCAGCCAAAGTGGCACCACTGCATAAACCGGGGGAATATTTCAGTAGGCTCCAGGGAGCCCAAAGTCTGCAGACATAGACAAGATATTTATGGAAAAAATGGGGAAAGTAGCCTTCCCCCAATGCGTTTGACTTCAACCTCTCTCTCATTCTAAAACCACCACGATCTTTCGTGGCCTCCTGCTTTAAGTGTCATGAAAGGTTCTTGATGCCATCAATGGTGGGGCATGCATGGTAGGCACAATTTACACCCATGGAGGAATTATTTCTAAGGTTGTGCCAAGGGGTGAAGAACTTAAAAAGACTTCTAGATGTTACCCTGTTGTGATTTCCATGCAATCACTATATGGTTGGTAATGAGGGAGGCTGGAATTGGGGATCAGAACAATGTGGACATTTTGAGGTTGATCATCACTAACAGACATCTGATACAAATGTTATTTTAAAGCGAACAGTCCCAGCTTCATAATTTTGGAACAGTGAGTTGTGGTTTTGGTAATTAAACCAAATCCCTTTCTCAGTCTTGGACCCTAAAAGAATGACCTTGAGTGGTTTGACCAACTTCCATAATATTTGTTTCCTTCTTCATTCATTCAATCAGCCTTTCCTAATTTTAACAACCATGAGATTTCTTCTCTCTGATCAAGCCTCCCCACCACAATGTCTGATTCTACTAAATCAGATTTTCCTAAAAGTTTAGAGTTTTCCTAAGAGGAACCTACTCTTCCTAAAAGTTCAACCCATTCTCCACCTCTTCAGCATCCCGATTCCTTTCCTCTTGTCTCTCGTTGGTTGATATTAGTACATGATACTAGTTGGTTAACGCCAAAAGAAGACTTTGGGATGCAATAAACCTTTATTTGGCATTAACCAACCAGTATTAGGTAAATCAGTGTTTCTTTCACTCTAGCCAGCTTTATGACTTCCCTTTCCTACACGGGAGTTTCAACTCAAAGCTGAATTGTTTTCTAGGTAACCAGTTTGTGAAGGCAAAGGGCATCCAAAAGCTTCCTTCTCATGAACAAATAAAGGATGACATGTTGGGCATGCCATTTTTTTGGGGAACCTAGGCCAACTCAACGAAATAAAAATAGATGCATTTATTTCTCCTAGCATATTCAATTGGAAAGATAAATAAAATACTTCTGCTATATAAGGGCAAGAAGCACATGGCTTCATAAACGGGCAGCAGTGATGAATCGGTGCTTCACGAGGTCTGCAGTCAACATACAGCTTCCTTTTAACTCCACAGCCGTTATTGGATCTGTAACATTTTCAGTTCCCTCTTGATAGTAATGAAATCTAAGGTCATGCTTCTTTTCAAGTAACTGCTGACTAGCTCTACGGTGGAAAAGCACTTTCTCTGCACGGGAGAACAATCAGCGGTTCAGGTTTTTAGAGACCCCGGGATTCCTTGTATGTCAAGAAACATTATTCATCACCTAATATTCAGCTAGATTCAAGCAACTGTTTGCATCCAGTAATTGGCACTCAACATCTCCATGGTTCTTACCCTCTAAGAAGTGATGTCCTCGGAGCCATCTCAGCAAGGGAAAAGAGGGCTGAGGACTTTGCTGTGCCCACTGTTAAGAAGATCTGAAGAAGATACTGATTCAAATCCCATAAATTGCTCGGTAGAACCTGGACCTTCAGACTGCGCTCATTTCTAATCCCCCACAAAAGAAATAAATAATTGGCACTCAACATCTCCATGGCTCTTACCCTCTAAGAAGTGATGTCCTCAGAGCCATCTCAGCAAGGGAAAAGAGGGCTGAGGACTTTGCTGTGCCCACTGTAAGAAGATCTGAAGAAGATACTGATTCAAATCCCATAAATTGCTCGGTAGAACCTGGACCTTCAGACCGCTCATTTCTAATCCCCCACAAAAGAAATAAATAATTGGCACTCAACATCTCCATGGCTCTTACCCTCTAAGAAGTGATGTCCTCAGAGCCATCTCAGCAAGGGAAAAGAGGGCTGAGGACTTTGTTGTGCCCACTGTTAAGAAGATCTGAAGAGGATACTGATTCAAATCCCATAAATTGCTCGGTAGAACCTGGACCTTCAGACTGCGCTCATTTCTAATCCCCCACAAAAAAATAAATAAATAAAACGAGGCCAGCTCTTCTCACCTTTCCACCCATGAGACTCATTTCAGAGCTGAGCATGCACCCAACTTGTCATTGTTGTAAACTGGGACCTCGAGGATATCTGAGTCCACATCTCACATACTGTCGTTGAGATGTCCACCCCAGGTTGATGCTCTCGTAGCCCTCAGCTTCTCCTGATCTCTGATTGCGTCTACTCAACAGAGTCTGCCTTTGAGAAGGTTGCTCTTTCTGCTACTTGAAAATTGGAATTTAAGTACAGATGTTTTCCCCCCTAAAGATCACCAAACGTGCATCGTGCTTGAAAATTCCAACAGTTCTAGCTGGAAGGATAACCCCCTCACCCCAAAAAACGTATCTCTCTTCAAATTTCTGGATCACCCCTTGCCCCCATTCCTTTCGAGGCTGCCAGACAAGTGTCTCTCTCTCTCTTTCCCTCTCTGTCCCTTAAGGACGCAAACCTTCTACCCTCCAATTGAGCTGGCTTGACATGTGGATTCTGCTCGTACTTTTCTTTGGCTAAAAGCTCCATCATCCTTGCTTTTTGTCCCCTGGAAAGCAAGAACACAGATCCAGAAGAAGAAACAATGAGGGAAAGGAGGAAGGATGACTTACCCCCTGATGCTGGATCGGCGTAGATGGGAAGAAGAAGATGTAGTAGCAGAAGTTGGAAGGTTGGCCAGTACGCCCAGGTCCCTGGAGGAAGTTTAGATGCCATGATATTGCCTACAACTGTGGCCAGCGGCTTCAGATCATTCCTCTTTCCCCGAGAAGCATCAAGTGGGTGAGCCCGGGCGTTAGAAACAGAGGCTGTCTGTTTCCAATTGAGTTTTCAGCTACTACTATATTTAATAAACTTGCTGCTGGGACAGGGTGGGACAATCTGAATTTCCTCAGCAGTCACCAGCAGGCTGGGCTTAAAGCAGGCACCTCTCATATTACAGATGAGTTCCCCTCTTAAAGGGAACGTCAATTCCTCCCCATTCCTCTCCTCGTAGGCACATAACACTTTCTTTCTCTCTTTTTTTCTTTCTCTCCCCAAATCATTTCGGGCTTCCAGGGGAGTGGTTGATGTCGTTCCGGTTTTCATGGGGGGGGACAGGGAGATGCAGAGAAGACTTCAAGCTTGAAGGGAGATGCTTCACGATGCAGAGAAGGCTTCAAGCTTGAAGGCCAACTTGTAATGCTGATCTGGTGGGTTAGTTCTTGAAAAATCATGGACCAGTTGTGTGTTTTGTCCAATTTCTCTTTCACTGCTTTGGGAGTGTGGAATATCTCTTTAGCCTCTGGAAGAGCAATAGCAGTTAGACTTATATACCGCTTCATAGAGCTTTCAGCCCTCTCTAAGCAGTTTACAGAGTCAGCATTATTTCCCCCACAGTCTGGGTCCTCATTTTACCCACCTCGGAAGGATGGAAGGCTGAGCCGGTGAGATTTGAACCGCCAAACTGCAGATAACAGTCAGCTGAAGTGGCTGCAGTACAGCACTCTAACCACTGTGCCACCATAGACATGGTAGATATTTTCCTTCTATGTATTGATAAGCAGTCTGGTCTCTTCTTGAAAACTTCTAGTAGCTGAGCACCCATCACATAAATAGCAATCTTCATTTCCAAGGAGCCCAGGATTTTATTTTCCTGGGCTCCAGGATCACCTCAGATGGGGACGGCAGCCAAGAAATTAAAAGACGCTTGGTCCTGGGGAGGAAAGCTATGGCAAATCTAGAGAGCAGACTAAAAAGCAGAGACATCACCTGCCAAGATAAGCGTGTTTAGTCAAGACTGTGGTTTCCCCAGTTGCAATGGATGGCGGTGAAAGTTGGGCCATAAGGAAGGCCGAGCACCAAAGAATGGAGGCCTTTGAACTCTGGTGCTGGAGAAGACTCCTGAAAGTCCTTTGGATTGCAAGGTGATCCAACCGGTCAGTCCTACTGGAGATCAACCCTGACTGCTCTTTAGAAGGCCAGATCCTGAAGAGGAAACTCAAAGACTTTGGCCACCTAATGAGAAGGAAGGACTCCCTGGAGAAGAGCCTCATGCTGGGAACGATGGAGGGCAAAAGAAGAAGAAGGGGACGACAGAGAAGGAGGTGGCTGGATGGAGTCACCAAAGCAGTCAGCATGAGCTTCAATGGACTCCAGAGGATGGTAGAGGACAGGAAGGCCTGGAGGAATGTTGCCCGTGGGGTCGCAATGGGTCGGACACATAATTTGGACCATAAGGAAGGCTGAGCACAACTAACTAACAACAACAATTTGTAACACAGATGTATGTGGCCGATCACCAGATCTTTCCGTAAATCCACCTTGATAAGAACTGGGCATTTTAGGGTTCCATATCCAGCCCATTGGTCCCGTCCAGCCTGCATGAGATCAACTGGAAATTAGAAATCAGATCTAAATAAATGTGTAGCATATAGCGTCATTGTTTTTATTTTGAGGGCAACTATTATATTCCCCCCCCCACACAATTTATACACAGTAGGTGTGTATATAGCCCTATTGATTCCCCCCACCCCGCAATGGTTCCAGTTTTGCATGGAAAACTTGGGAAAATTAATTGCCCACCCCTGATTTTGAGGATCCTTAAGCCACTTCAAAGAAGATGCTTCGGGTTTTCGTGCTTCGGAGTGAAATTTGTGGGTGGGTTTGCTAGCCCCAATTTTTTTTTGCGAGGATTGCTTCTTTCACAAATACCCACAATTCACACTAGGCAAGCAGGGCCTTTGATCCAGCCTGGGGAGACCTGCTTGGAGATTTACTTGAAAGTCTGACCTCTTTTCCCCCCTACATTTTTTTTAAAATCAACAACTGCGATGGCTCCTGTTTGGGCAAGAACTATGAAACGGAATTAATGGGTTGTTTATACTTGTTTCCTAGATCATTAATAAAGATCTTACGTAAATGTAGTGCTTGCTTGGCTCCCGGAGACTTTTATGAGCCTCCCCCTCTGGGTTTTTAGTCAATTCATTGCTTAATTGGATTAAGATTCTGGAATATCGTCTTTGGCCAAGCTTGAGTGATTTGGCTTGATTGGATTTTACAACGGATTCCTTTCTCTTTCCCTGTCGTAGCTCCGCGTGGTAGTAGGCCAGATGCTTCCATCCTTTCCCCTAACTTTTCACATGGCGGTGACTAATATTCAAAACAAATACGATACACCCCAGATGTTTTCGGCATCCATCGCTGTGTACATTAATCTGCTCAATACGTTGGGACTGCTAAGACGCTTCTCCTTCTCTCGATAAGCTTTAATGGAGGCAGGAGGCTGATTATCAAGCGTGTGCAGGGCAGGAGGAGAAGGCTGGTGGCACGAAGACGTATGACTCTGGACAGGGAATTGTGCAAATTGTGCAAATAAAAGTCACAGGCGCTGACACAAAGAAAGAAACAAACATATTTCCCCGCGTGCAAGACAGTCAGGCGAAATGGACCATCGTGAGGTAAATCAACACAGGGGCATCATTCCTGAGGTAAACCATAGAGCACACCTGAGGAAAAAAGGCGGGAAACAAGGTAAAGCTCCCTTTTTTTACCCCCCGGCAACCAATCACAGCACAGATTACCTCAGGCAGGAGACAGAACGTCTCTCAACCAACCAATCGCGGGTAGTCCACAACTTGGTTTGTTTAGTGACTGTTCAAAGTTACAACGCCATAGTCACATGATCAAAGTTCGGATGCTTGGCGACTGACCCGTATTTATGACGGTCGCAGAGTCACCGGGGGGGAGTCATGTGTTCCACCTTTGTCAACCTTCTGACCAGCGAGGTCAACGCGGAAGCCGGATTCACTTAACAACCAGGTGGCTGGCTGGTCGACTGCAGTGACTCACTTCACAACGGTGGCAAGGAAAGTCATAAAAAACATTCACTTCCCAACTGTCTCACTTAATGACAGAAATCTTGGACTCAGTTGTGGTCGTAAGGCAAGGACTACCCGTATAACTGTGTGTTCTGGCTCACTGCGCAACCCCACGGCTCCAGCTACTAAATTAAATATCTTAACAGATTTTTAGAATATAGAATAACAGATTTTAGATTTGGAAGGGACCTTGGAGGTCATCTAGTCCAACCCCCTGCCCAAGCAGGAGACCCTACACCATTTCACAGATTAACAGAGTTGGAAAGGACCTTGGAGGTCATCTAATCCAACCCCCTGCCCAAGCAGGAGACCCTACACCATTTCACAGATTAACAGAGTTGGAAAGGACCTTGGAGGTCATCTAATCCAACCCCCTGCCCAAGCAGGAGACCCTACACCATTTCACAGATTAACAGAGTTGGAGGGGACCTTGTAGGTCATCTAGTCCAACCCCCTGCCCAAGCAGGAGACCTTACACCATTTCTGGCAGATGGCAGTCCAGTCTCTTCTTGAAAGCCTCCAGGGATGAAGCTCCTGCAACTTCCGAAGGCAACTTCTGTTCCATTGGCAGGGTTGGAAGGGACCCGGGAGGCCATCTAGTCCAACCCCCTGCTCAGGTAGGAAACCCTTTACTATTTCAGACAAATGGTTATCCAAGCTCTTCTTGAAAACATCCAGTGTTGGAGCATTCACAACTTCTGGAGGCAAGTTATTGGTGCAGAAAGCCAATAGATCTGACAGGGGATCTCTAGAACCAGATAAGAGACTTTTTTCCCCACAATTGCCAATAAGTGGAGACTTCCATAAAGAAGCTACGCTGGGAATTTTTGTGTGTGCATTTTATATATCCAGGCACTGACCAATAATTATTTTTTTGCCTTCCATGAACTATCTGGCTTAGAAAACTTCTCCTCCTCAGAGGTGAGGTTGGAGCGAGGGAGGGGATCAGGAAGAAAGGGTAAGGAAAGAGGGAGGAAGGAGAGGGAGAGAGGAAGGGAAGAAGGGCAAGGAACTAGGGAGGGAGGGAGAAAGGAAGGAAAGGAAAGGAGAGGGAGGGAGGGAGGAGGGAAGGAAGAGTGGGTGAGAGGAAGGGAAGAAAGGCAAAGAACAAGGGAGGGAGGGAGAAAAGAAAGAAAGGAAAGGAAGGGAGGGAGGGAGGATTGGAGGAAGAAAGGGAAGAAAAGAGGGAAGGGGGATTGGAGGAAGGAAGGAAAGGAAAGGAAAAGAGAGGGAGGGAGGAGGGGAGGAAGAGAGGGTGAGAGAAAGGGAAGAAAGGCAAAGAACAAGGGATGAAGGAAGAAAAGAAAGGAAAGGTGAGGGAGGGAGGGAAGAAAAGAGGGAGGGAATCAGGAAGAAAGGGGAAGGAAAGAGGGAGGAAGGGAGGGAGGAAGGAGAGGGAGAGAGGAAGGGAAGAAGGGCAAGGAACTAGAGAAGGAGGGAGAAAGGAAGGAAAGGAAAGGAAAAGAGAGGGAGGGAGAAGGGGAGGAAGAGAGGATGAGAAAGGGAAGAAAGGCAAAGAACAAGGGATGGAGGAAGAAAAGAAAGGAAAGGAAAGGTAAGGGAGGGAGGGAAGAAAAGAGGGAGGGAGGGAGGAAGGATACAAATAGCAAAAAGTGCTCCATCTTTCAAATTATCTCCTCGATTCTGTCCTGCTACAACCTGATTCTAACAACCATTTAGATCTGGCCCATTTCCACCCGCCTTGTAAAGAGATTTTTAATGAGCTGCAACCAATAAACTTCTCGATCTCATTTCAATAAAGGGCAGTCCATCCACTCTGCCGCTTCCCTCTATCATGCCATCACCATCGCACCCTGCCAGCGTGATTTCCATTTGAGGACTTCCTTAATCCCCCTATCAGATGATCGGCCGAGCCCTTAACCGTGTTTGTGTCCAACACAAGAAGAGCCTCTTTGTGAAAGCCAAGGCGAACGCTCTCAAAGGCCTCGGGGCGGGGGGGGGAGGGGGGATATCTGGAACCAGTTGTCACTTTCATCACAACAACAGCAGGGCAGGAGCCAAAATAGGAGGATGGAAAAACAAAAGGGAGGGGGCAGGGTTGCTGGCACATTTTTTTGGGGGGGTACACTAAATTTGGAAGGCTTCGACTGGGCAGTTAAGGTAGCCCACTTGACTTTTTCCAATACTCCTAAAGATACTCCTGAATGCAAGGGTATCCTCCCAGAATGGCTCCCCCTCCTTCCCTTCCTCCCCTCCCACTTCTCCTCCTCTCCATAAGCCTCTTTTAGCACTGATGATGTTACCTAGTTGGGTCTTGAGACGTCTGCAAGTAAACCGCCCAGCTTAGAGAGCACCAAGGACCCCACTGTTCAACCCCAACGTATAAGCATCCTCTTCTATTTGTATTAATGAAATAATACATATTTTATCATGGCATTCTGTGAATACCCAGGCCATCCTGGACCTCCTGTGAGGAGCAGCCCTCTTTTTCCAGGTGGTTTTGACATGCAGGCTATTTTTTCACTCACATTTGCCTCCTAATTCTGATATTGGGATGGACCAGTCATCTCGTGATGAGATGGGAAGCAAACAAATTCATTCAATCGTTCAATCGTTCAATCGTTCAATCATTCAATAGTTCAATCGTTCAATCGTTCAATCATTCAATCATTCAATCATTCATTCATTCATTCATTCATTCATTCAATCAATCAATCAATCAATCAATCAATCAATCAATCAATCAATCATATAGGGGTCACTTCATAACAATGTTCCCTCCCTCCAGTGGTAGGATTCAGCCAGTTTGCACCTATTCGTGAGAACCGGTTTTAACTTTTTAAGCAGTTCAGAGAACCGGTTGTTGGAAGAAATCTCTGTTTGTTTTTTTCCCCCTCTACAGGGCTAATCCTGTAAGGAAGGCAGGAAGGAAACATTCTGGTGTTGTTTCTAGCCTCATCTTTATTGCCCTGCTTACAGAAACTGCCTCTCCGGTTAAGCCTTATTACATTGTCACAGCTAAGGCGAAGCGCCCATCGACCTGAGTGACATTGAGTTGGCTACACCCAAATGCTCACATGACCACCGAGCCATACATACCCAGCTGGTCATTAGGGCAGAGAACTGGTTGTTAAATTATTTGAACCCCACCACTGCTCCTTTCCCTCTGGTTCCTTCAACACCAGAAAGGTCTGCAGCCATCTGTAAAACAATTCCAGCCAAGACTGCTGTCCGTAGAAACATTTCGTTTCTCTGCAGTTGTTGGCTTTTCTTCCTTTCCAGCTCAACATCTGGATCCACGTGTGGGGGGGGGGAAGAGTCAACTGTGAGGGATCCAGGCCATTGAGGGGGGGGGGTTGGTTGACTTCCTGTGCAGTGCACACAGCTATGCCTTCAACATCATTCAGTGTCCTCCATCCCAGGATGAGATGTTGGCCCTCTGCCTATAAACCAAACATCCCTATTATGGTTGCGACAGACGGCAGCTCTTTGGCGTTCTTCCTCGGAGATCTTCAGAGATGCTATCGTCTTTTTCCCCCCCTCATTGTTCGGGAGGGAAGAGCCTTTGTCACCAACTGCTCTGGACTTCTTCGGCCACCGATCGGCCCTTGCCAAGATCTTCTCCTCTCCAAAACCATGTAGTCCAAGTAGGATCGTTCGTGAGTCTTCCTCCCCCAAAACAGACACTGGTGTGAGTCACCCCACTTTTCCTGCCCTTCCAAGCAGATGTTTTTCCTTTGTGTGGGTCACAATGACAGCATTGCAAGGATAATCTCTTCTGCCAAAACACCGAACGTCAAGGAGGAATAAATGAATTTGGTTCGGCCCCCGAATGGTCTCAAACCCGAGGAGTAAATTTGCAAAGGAGTCGGATGTCAACAGTTCCACCGCGATCCATCCAAGGAGCAAAGGTGGGCTGTTTCTGAATCCTGAACCCCCGGGCTCCACCTTTAAGAAAAAAAAATCCCCACTGAATCGCGACGGCACTGATGGTTGTTATTTTTGGATGGCGCGTCGCCCACCCAAGTCGTAAAAAAGAGAAGAACCGTGATCACTTCTCCCGAGACAGAGATAACGATGAATTTCCTCTCTACCGCAGCTATCAACCTTTCTAGGCAGTTTACGATAAGGCCATAAAACCAAGGTGAAAACCATGAATATGAAAAATGAATTGGAAGCCCTCCCTGGTGAAGGCAAAGTCTGCCCGGAATGTCATGTTTTAAGAGCAAATTACATCTCGCCCCTGGGGTCCCACAAGGCAGCAGGGAAAACCTGCCTTTTAAAAAATACTCCCAATGGGTTATCTGCAGAGCTTGAGCCCCCAAAATGGTCCAACAGAAACTAAGTTGGGGGGGGGGAGAAAGAGGGCGTGATGGGCAGTACCAACATTTGATGAACAAACAAAACATAATTTTACGGGGCCCACTCATTATTTTTCTGGAATGGCTTCTTCTAACTTTAATCTCTCTCTCTCTCTCTCTCTCTCTCTCTCTCTCTCTCTCTCTCTCTCTCTCTCTCTCCCTCCCTCCTCCCTCCCTCCCTCCCTCCCTCCTCTCTCTGTCTCCTTCTGTCTCTCTCCCTCTTTCCCCACTCTCTCTCTTTGTCTGTCTATTTCTCTCTTTCTCTTCCCCTTCTCTGTCTTTTTCTGTTTATCTCTCTCTCTCTCTCTTTCTGTCTCTTTCCCACCCCCTATGTCTTTCTCAGTCTTTCTATTTATCTCTCCCTCTCTTTCTCTCTCTCTCCCTCTCTCTCTGTTTTTCTGCCTCTCTCTTTCTCTCTCTCTCTCTGTCTTTGTCTGTCTCCTGTCTCTCTCTTTCCCTCTTTCCCCACTCTCTCTCTTTGTCTGTCTATTTCTCTCTTTCTCTTCCCCTTCTCTGTCTTTTTCTGTTTATCTCTCTCTCTCTCTCTTTCTGTCTCTTTCGCACCCCCTATGTCTTCCTCAGTATTTCTATTTATCTCTCCCTCTCTTTCTCTCTCCCTCTCTCTCTCTCTGTTTTTCTGCCTCTCTCTCTCTCTCTCTCTCTCTCTCTCTCTCTGTCTTTGTCTGTCTCCTTCTGTCTCTCTCTTTCCCTCTTTCCCCACTCTCTCTCTTTGTCTGTCTATTTCTCTCTTTCTCTTCCCCTTCTCTGTCTTTTTCTGTTTATCTCTCTCTCTCTCTTTCTGTCTCTTTCGCACCCCCTATGTCTTCCTCAGTATTTCTATTTATCTCTCCCTCTCTTTCTCTCTCCCTCTCTCTCTCTCTGTTTTTCTGCTTCTCTCTCTCTCTCTCTGTCTTTGTCTGTCTCCTTCTGTCTCTCTCTTTCCCTCTTTCCCCACTCTCTCTCTTTGTCTGTCTATTTCTCTCTTTCTCTTCCCCTTCTCTGTCTTTTTCTGTTTATCTCTCTCTCTCTCTTTCTGTCTCTTTCGCACCCCCTATGTCTTCCTCAGTATTTCTATTTATCTCTCCCTCTCTTTCTCTCTCCCTCTCTCTCTCTCTGTTTTTCTGCTTCTCTCTCTCTCTCTGTCTTTGTCTGTCTCCTTCTGTCTCTCTCTTTCCCTCTTTCCCCACTCTCTCTCTTTGTCTGTCTCTTTCTCTCTTTCTCTTCCCCTTCTCTGTCTTTTTCTGTTTATCTCTCTCTCTCTCTCTTTCTGTCTCTTTCCCACCCCCTATGTCTTCCTCAGTCTTTCTATTTATCTCTCCCTCTCTTTCTCTCTCTCTCTCTCCCTCTCTCAATTTCTTTGCAGAGCTAATATTGCAAAGATGCAGTGGATATTTAAAACACACCAAGCCATTGCTGTGGAATGCACTACCTGACCCCCCAACCCTCCAAACTTTAACCTTAGACTGCCTACTGTCGACCTCACCTCTTTCCTTTCCTAAGAGGTCTTTAAGGGGCGTCCATAATTGCACCAATGTGCCCAGCATCCCTGTCCTAATATTCCTTTTTTTATTCATATCCTTTTCATGCATTCAAAATCATGTTTATACTTGTAATCTGTTATCTAATCCACGCTTGACGAAATAAGCCGAGGTGGCGCAGTGGTTAAATGCAGCACTGCAGGCCACTTCAGCTGACTGCAGTTCTGCAGTTCGGCTGTTCAAATCTCACCGGCTCAGGGTTGACTCAGCCTTCCATCCTTCCGAGGTGGGTAAAATGAGGACCCGGATTGTTGTTGGGGGCGATATGCTGACTCTGTAAACCGCTTAGAGAGGGCTGGAAGCCCCACGAAGCGGTATATAAGTCTAACTGCTATTGCTATAAGCAAGCAAGCAAAGAAGGAAACATCCAGAGCTCTTCAAGAAGAAGATGAAGGAGAGAGAGAGAGAGAAACCTCTTTGGGAAGGAATGAAAATAAGTGGGGCTATTCAAGGACCAGGTTTGGCCCCCCAAGTCTCCGAAGCTCCATTGCAAGGAGTAAGTCCAGGCGGGAGCCTCCGAGGCAGGCCGTATTCTGCCAGAGCCATAGCAAAAGGAGAATAAACTAGGGAGCCTTCTGGCCTGCATCCCTGTTGCCTTAGCAACCGGGCAGCCAATGTGCAGAGGAGGAACTGGTTGATGTTCCACAAGGGCAGCTGGTGGGTGTGTCGATCCAGAGGAAGGGGCCGGAAAGATGCTTCAGGAATGATTCCTTTTCAGGCGGCCGCCTGCTCGACTCCCAGCTAAGCCGAAAAGCTGCCGCAGCGGAGTTACCCCATTGAAGCAAAGAGCGGTGATTTTCATTGGTTCTCATAAGAACCAGCCCAGGTCCATTCCCCGTTAAGGACAAGAACCATCTGTCTTCTTCCACAGTATAAGCCTCCAGGCCTGTTGGGTTTCCCAGGGGTCTCCCTACCCAGCCCTTGGCCAGCTTCAGGCCAGTTGGATTTTCGAAGACTGGTCAAGGTTGGATAGGTCTAAGATGGCTTAGAAGGGTTCTTTGCTCACTGGTTGTCAAGATAAAAGAGGTGTCCACTTTTTATATTTGGCACTGTCCGTTCTTCCTTCCTTCCTTCCTTCCTTCCTTCCTTCCTTCCTTCCTCCCTCCCTCCCTCCCTCCATCCCTCCCTTCCTGTCCTCCCCTCTTCCTCTCCTTTCTTCCTTCCTGTCCTCCCCTCTCCTTTCTTCCTTCCTGTCCTCTCCTCTCCTTCCTTTCTGTCCTCCCCTCTCCTTCCTTCCTTCTTGTCCTCCCCTCTCCCTCTTCTTTCTTCCTTCCTGTCCTCCCTCCCGCTCCTTTCTTCCTCCCCTCTCCTTCCTTCCTTCCTCCCCTCCCCTCTCCTTCCTTCCTTCATTCCTGTCCTCCCCTCTCCCTCTCCTTCCTTCCTGTCCTCCTCTCTCCCTCTCCTTCCTTCCTTCCTGTCCCTCCCTCTCCCCTCCTTCCTTCCTTCCCCTCTCCCTCTTCTTCTCCTTTCTTCCTTCCCCTCTCCTTCTTCCTCTCCTCCCTCCCTTCTTCCCTCCCTCCTTCCTGAAAAAGAAGAGGACCAGGAGACTGATTTTTTTTTAAGAAAAAGGCTTGCATCCATCTGTTTGGGGATCTGTCAGCTCCTGTGACGGCCACAATTCCATTGTTGAATTCTGAGCGGACTCTTGTGATCCCAAGGCAGGAGGATGTTTGATGTTCCCCAGTGAGAAATAGCCCTCTGGATCCCTGTCAGAGCTGTCTCTCGGATGGCCATGATGGCTGCTTTCATCTGGTCATGTTCTGGCTTCCCCTTGATCCCATCCGTCTTTCTCTTCCTTCCTCTCTTATGGGTTGCTGCATTCCGGGGTTTAGCTTCTCTTAATGGCTTTTTTTTTTGGGGGGGGGGAGAGAGGATATGGTGGGTTTGTCTTAAGCTGCTAGGAGCAGGGACATCTGCAGGATGGGTAGAACAGCCAAGAGAGTCCATGAAACATATATGCAAATACTTCAAGTACAAATTGGTTGGAGAATAACTAAGGGAGAGATCAAATACCTCCTTTTCCAAACTTCCCTTCTCCTCCCTCCCTCCCTCCCTCCCTCCCTCCCTCCCTCCCTCCCTCCCTTCCTTCCTTCCTTCCTTCCTTCCTTCCTTCCTTCCTTCCTTATAGCAATAGCAATAGCAGTTAGACTTATATACCGCTTCACAGGGTTTTCTGCCCTCTCTAAGCGGTTTACAGAGTAAGCATATCGCCCCCAACAACAATCCGGGTCCTCATTTTACCCACCTCGGAAGGATGGAAGGCTGAGTCAACCCTGAGCCGGTGAGATTTGAACCGCTGAACAGCAGAACAGCAGTCAGCTGGAGTAGCCTGCAGTGCTGCATTTAACCACTGCGCCACTTCGGCTCTTCCTTCCCTTCCTTCCTTCCTTCCTTCCTTCCTTCCTTCCTTCCTTCCTTCCTTCCTTCCTTCCTTCCTTCCCTCCCTCCCTCCCTCCCTCCCTCCCTCCCTCCCTCCCTCCCTCCCTCCTTCATTCTCTTCCTTCCTCTTTCCTTTCCTTTATTTTCCTTTCCTCTCCCCTTCCCTTCCTTTCCTTTCCTTCCTTTCCCTTCTGTCTTATGTTTATTCACCTATTTTAAATGATATTCAACCACCGATGTAACCTTTTTCTTCTTATCTAAACCGATCGCCCATTTATCTGAACTTGCCTTCAATGCATTTGAAGAAGTCTAAACAATTTCTTGTTGATAACAGGGTGCCCAGTTCGTATCTGTAGCTTATAATGAAAGATTTGTCTCTTGCCATGAACTGAAGCAATTACTCGGAGGATGGGAGGGAGGGGAAGTCGCGAGCGTGGCTAAGGAAGCCCTACCCTTTGGGGTTGGGTGAGGATTTGATCAAAGGGCATTCTGGGTGCCACCTTGCCTTTGTGGGTCCCTTCGGCCCTGAACCCCGCTCCTGGGGTTCCAGATCTGCATGTACTCAAGTCATGTCAATGTTATTTTACACAGAGGGGACGTAGTGGTGCATTCTTCCCCACAGAGTGTAGCGTTGTTCTTCCAATGGCAACCTCTGCCCTGAAGAAACCCAACGAGAAAGCTGCTCGCTTCATCAAGCCTGGGTGCTCTCCAAATCCAGCCAGAGCGCCAGTAAGCCAGAAAAAGTACGCCTTAATCAGTGCCAAATTTAAAGGTGAGTTGGGCGCCAGGGGGAAAAGAAACGATGCCCAGGTACAGGGGTGTTCCCAGTGATCAGGAAAGGAGGGTCTCGTAGCTTCTTGTCATGTCTATGCCTATATTAGAGGCCCTTTGAGAGCTGTGTGCAACGCGATTTCTTTTTAATGTATGCCGATTAGTGTACATTCAAGGTGACAATAAAGTCTTCTCTTCTCTTCTCCCCTCCCCTCCCCTCTCCATCTCTCCTCCCCTCTCCTATTCTCTATTCTGTTCTTTCTATTTCTTTCTATTCTATTTCTATTCTGTTCTTCTCTTGTCTTTCCCTCCCTCTCCTCTCCTATACTATCCTATTCCATTCTTTCTAATCTATTTCTATTTCTATTCTGTTCTTCTCTTCTCTTTCCCTCCTCTCCTCTCCTATTCTCTATTCTATTCTGTTCTGTTCTGTTCTGTTCTGTTCTGTTCTGTTCTGTTCTACTCTACTCTACTCTACTCTACTCTACTCTACTCTACTCTACTCTATTCTTTCTATTTCTTTCTATTCTATTTCTATTTCTATTCTGTTCTTCTCTTCTCTTTCCCTCCTCTCCTCTCCTATTCTCTATTCTATTCTATTCTATTCTATTCTGTTCTGTTCTGTTCTACTCTACTCTACTCTATTCTTTCTATTTCTTTCTATTCTATTTCTATTTCTATTCTGTTCTTCTCTTGTCTTTCCCTCCTTCTCCTCTCCTATTCTCCTATTCTATTCTATTCTATTCTATTCTATTCTATTCTATTTCTATTTCTATTTCTATTTCTATTTCTATTTCTATTTCTATTTCTATTTCTATTCTGTTCTTCTCTTCTATCCTATCCTATCCTATCCTATCCTAGGTCACATGTGGTCACATGATCTTCATTTTCAACGTTTTGGGACAATTTCCTAGCCAGTCATGCAATCCCTCACTTCCTTCCCCATCCAGCAGCAGCCACTTACCTGTCTGCTGGGAAGGGAAGGGAAGAAGGAAGGGAAGGGAGAAAGAAATAGGAAGGAAGGAAGGAAGGAAGGGGAAGGGAGAAGTGGGAGAAAGAAAGAAATATAGAGAAAGGAAGAAAGGAGGGAAGGAAGGAAGGGGAAGGGAGAAGTGGGAGAAGGAAAGAAATATAGAGAAAGGAAGAAAGGAAGGAAGGAAGGAAGGAAGGGAAGGGAAGAGATGGGGAAGGGAAAGGAAAAGGGGAAGGGGAGATTTAGAATGCTTCCTGCCAGACAAGGAACGCAATGGGGAAGCCAGCAGGAAATCAATCCTGGGCTGTTTCTTTGTTTAGCTAAGGAAATACTTCCCAAACGGTGACCCAATGGGATACATATTGCCTAGGAGTCTTGCCAAATTTGAGCTTGCGGTAAAAGGGAAATGTTCACAAGAGAACTTGGATGACCAAATGATTAATGCTCCCAAAAGAGAATGACCAGACCAAGTCCTGTTGCTTTCGGCCAAGACTTTGCCTATGACTCCACTTCTCCAGTTGTGTTTCCAGGAAAGCTTTCTCTGGTTCTCTGCTTGTGATCCCATTGACAGCTTTGATCCCATTTTAGGTCCAGGACCTGGGAAGTATAACCGATGGCCTTGTACTGGTATTAAGAATCACGACTCCACCAAGTATGCTGAACCAGCTTATACCATGCGTGTGAAGTCCAGCCCAAAAAGTAAGCAGGGGAAGGGATTCTGGATCCTGAAGAAACTCATCCAAGATTCTGATTGATTCAGGCTAATCATGAATGCATTGTGTTCTAATCACCAAGCAAACTTTACCTGTATTGTGCAGTTTGTATTCCTGAGGCCTACACACAGTGGCTCAACGGCTAAGACGCTGAGCTTGTCGATCAGAAAGGTCGGCCGTTCGGCGGTTCGAATCCCTAGCGCCACATAATGGAGTGAGCTCCCATTACTTGTCCCAGCTTCTGCCAACCTAGCAGTTCGAAAGTACGCAAGTAGAAAAATAGGGACCACCTTTGGTGGGAAGGACCTCATGACCATGGAGACGTCTTCAGACAGAGCTGGCTCTTCGGCTTTGAAACAGAGATGAGCACCGCCCCCTAGAGTCAGGAACGACTAGCACATAGGTGCGAGGGCAACCTTTACTTTTACCTTTGAGACTTATTGTTTAAGGGAATTTAGATAGGAATATTGTAATATGTGAAGTGCTAGAAGTTCTTATAGCCTACTTAAGCTCACCAGACTTCTATTGCATTAAGAGATCCAGATGTTTATTATTAACCTTACCATGAGAGCAACTGGTTCATGAATCAACCTTGTTCTCAAGAAAGCAAAGTAGAAAAATAGGGAACACTTCAGAGGTGGGTTCCTACCAGTTCGCACCTATTCGGTAGAACCGATTCGTCAAATCTACCAAACCGGTTAGAAGAGGTTCCACCAGTGGACCCGGAAAGCAGGCCACACCTACAGAAGAGGTTCCAAATTTTTTTGAAACCCACCCCTGGTCCTTGGATATGATTATTCTACACTATCATGCTCATATTTATAAAACTCAGTGCCTCTGTGAAAGGCAAGGATGACTACTGCGTTTGTGGTGCAATCAGAACATTGCGTGTGTTGAAGTTGTTTTAACGCAAACCAAAGATGCCTTTTAAAAAACAAGTTTACATCCTATTCTTATGCATGCCAGTGCTATGTGTGGGGTAATTTAAGGTGGTTCTGACAAAATGTCGTCGGCATCTTCATATCCGGTCACATGGGTGGCAAGCCACTCCCATCCAGTTACATGGGTGGCAAGCCACTCCCATCTGGTCACATGGATGGCAAGCCACTCCCATCTGGTCACATGGGTGGCAAGCCACTCCCACAAAGGAGGCCACACCCACAGGGTAGGTTTGAACAATTTTTGAAACCCACCACTGGAACACTTGATGTTCTGCGCACCTTCGCCGTTGAGTCATGCCGGCCACATGACCACGGAGATATATTTGGACAGCGCTGCCTCTTTGGCTTTGAAACGGAAATGAGCACCGCCCCCTAGAGTCAGGAACGACTAGCACATATGTGCGAGGGGAACCTTTTTTTACCATGTTTTCAGGCCCAAAATGAACAGATCTCAGGAGACTTGTGATCAAAACTCCTTTTTTTTAAAAAGTCTCCATTTGAACAAGAGTGATGGCCCAGGAGGAAATCTAAATTCTGTTATTCTCACCTTCATAGAGAAAAATCAAAACAGGACTTTGGGGGTTTCAAAAACCAAGGCCAGAAGCAAAGAAACAGCATTAAACCTTCCTATCGTATGTATTTCCAACAGAATCTTCAACTAATCCTGAATGGAAATCAGCTCAATGGCGCAATTCACCCTTCTAAGTGACCCTTTTCAAGGCTTTAGGGGAAATGAGGTCTTAAGGACAGGGTAGAGGACTCTGCTGGGGCTTCTTCAGAAGACATTCTCAACGTAATGAGGTTATGATTGAAGTGGCCTGACTCGTAAGCAGGCTCTTGTATGGCTGAAAACCTGGAGAAAAACCTCGGAGTCCATCTAAATCTTGGCAACATTAAGACTCACGGACTTTAACACTCCGGAATTCCTTAGCCAACCTGGATAGCAATAGCAATAGCAGTAGACTTATATACCGCTTCATAGGCCTTTCAGGCCTCTCTAAGCGGTTTACAGAGAGTCAGCATATTGCCCCCAACAATCTGGGTCCTCATTTTACCCACCTCGGAAGGATGGAAGGCTGAGTCAACCCTGAGCCGGTGAGATTTGAACCGCTGACCTGCTGATCTAGCAGTAGCCTGCAGTGCTGCATTTAACCACTGCGCCACCTTGGCTCTTGGATGGCTGAGGGATTCTGGAAGTTGAAGTTGGCAAGTCTTAAAGTTGCCACGTTTGGAGACCCCCCTGATCTAAAGTAAGGATGATCAGTCTGTGGCTTCTCTACCTGTTGAACTTTAGTTCTCACCAACAATTCTTAGCTTGACTAAGGGTTGACAGGAGCTGCAGTTCATCAACAACTGACAGACTGATCAGAATATCAAATAGATAGATAGATAGATAGATAGATAGATAGATAGATAGATAGATAGATAGATAGATAGATAGATGGAATTGTCCTAAAAATGCGAGTTCCAGGTGTAGTTATAAAAGAAGCAGACATTATGATCTCCAGAACTTTTAAAATATATTGCTCAGTGAGCTTTCGTTAGCATTCATCAGAGTGTAAAAGCCATTAAAGAGATACCTGCCTTTATAGAGCCGAGGTGGCGCAGTGGTTAAATGCAGCACTGCAGGCTACTTCAGCTGACTGCAGTTCTGCAGTTCGGCTGTTCAAATCTCACCGGCTCAGGGTTGACTCAGCCTTCCATCCTTCCGAGGTGGGTAAAATGAGGACCCAGATTGTTGTTGGGGGCAATATGCTGACTCTGTAAACTGCTTAGAGAGGGCTGAAAGCCCTATGAAGCGGTATATAAGTCTAACTGCTATTGCTATTGCTATACAATGTTAATCAATTTGGCCATTGCATCAGGCATGTTCCTGGGGAGGAACAGCCCAAGCTGTGTTCGATAAGGAAGGAAGGAATAGGAGCATCGATTAACATGCCTGATGTAAGAACAACAAAGCTAATCACAGGTGGGAGAGACGGGGGTGTGTGCTGTCCCAACAATATATAGCTAATATAGGAATTAAGAGCCGTCTCCTTTAAGAAACTACCTCATGGGAAATGTAACTACCCTTATGGGAAATGTAGTCCCATAACATGTGACCACATCTGTGCTCCCTGATTGGGCAGTGGGGTACTCTGCCCGGGGAAATTGATTTATTACTGGGCATTCACTGAATCTCCTTCAGTTCTACCAGAAGCAGCTTTGCACCAGCGGCATGGGTTAGAGGAAATTAATGTCTTTTTACACTATGTGATGGGACAGATCATGGAAAGTCAGAAGAATCTTAACACTGAACTGTAAGTTTTGCTATGAAGGATGCCTGATAATAAACGTGGTTGGAAAGAGATTCCTAAGTGTGGAGTTAACTGGCTGCCCGAGCAGAACCTCATTGCCCGGGGCAGAACAGGGTGGATGGTACTATCATGTACGCAAAGGCCAATGGGATTAACATTGTATAAAGCAGTGTTTCTCAACCTTGGTAACTTGAAGATGTCTGGACTTCAACACCCAGAATTCCCCAGCCAGCGAATGCTGGCTGGGGAATTCTGGGAGTTGAAGTCCAGACATCTTCAAGTTGCCAAGGTTGAGAAACACTGGTATAAAGGCAGGTATCTCTTTAATGGCTTTTACACTCTGACAATGTTAGCAGCGGCTAACGAAAGCTCAATGAGCAATATATATTTTAAAGGTTCCGGAGAACTTTTACTGCATATATATAAATATACATATTCACCCGTGTTTAATTATGTGTATATATGGGTGAAAAGCAGTCTATATTCATTCCATCGAAACGTTGAGTTGGGCTTGGCAACTGAGCAAGTAAGTAAAGATGGTATAATATTGAAGTGATGCGTTCCGTATCTTTTGATGACTTAGCGACGGCTATTTCCCCCAAAGTCGTTGCAAAAATAAAAAAGTCCAGCTGAGAGTTTATTACAGCAGACTCTCTAAAGGGCTGGGGAAAAAAAATGTTCGGATTCTCCTCGCTAGAAGTTGACACAAGGTTGGATGGCCACCTGCTGGGAATTAAGTGGACTGAGTGGTTTCCTTTCCTGAGCATGACTCATAAAGGGCTGTTTTGATTCATTCGTTTTCTGAATCTGCAATTTTAGGCTCAGCTAGAAGTTTAATTACCCCCTGAAAGACTGTGACCACCAGTTTATTTGGAAAGTGGCCCTTCTCGCCACCTCAAGCATTTTGGTAGCTAGATAAATGGATGGTCCTGAGAACCACATGACGTCATCCAGAAAACTAGCTTCGGCTTCATAAGACAATTCTTCTTTCCTTTTGCAAGCCATCATGGTTCTGGAGAGCCCCGGACCTTGTTACTATGTGGATCCTAGTATATCCCGCTTAGGGATCTGGAGGCCGGTCTCATTCTTCATACGACAGCGAGGAAAGAGCACAAGTAAGTTGCAAGTTGTAGGTGCTTCCATTGGAATGATTGGGGGTGGGGTGTGGGTGGAGGTATGGGAGGTGAAAAGGTTCCTGAGAAATGAATCGAAGTTTTTCCCAGTCAAAGAGAAATGTCTCGTTGGCCTCGCTTAGAAACCACGAATGGGATGAAAAGATACGTAAGTTCTTGTTATGGTGTTTGATGTTTAATAAATTTATAGGCCGCCCAATCCCGAAGGACTCCGGGCGGCTTACAACAATGCATTTAAAAAATAATAATTAAAAACACAGAAACATAGATTAAAAAGACCACAACATACACCCAGTCTAATCGGGGCTGGAACTCAATCATTGAATTGAATTGAATTTTATTATTTGTATGCCGCCCTTCTCCGGGAGGGACTCAGGGCGGCGAACAACTCAAAAGGGGAAAAGGGGAACATAGGACAGAATACAAGTAATTAAAATAGCCAAGAATCACACAACCACACAAGTCGAGAGGGGAGGGAACTCATCAACTCATCAGTTGAGTTCAACAGCCCGGGGCCTGCCGGAATAGCCAGGTCTTAATAGCTTTTCGGAAGGCCACGAGAGTGGGTAGGGTCCGGATCTCTGGGGGGTATTTTCAGAGAGGTCCCAAAAAGCTTGGACACCCCAAGCGCAACCATATTCAAGATGGAGAATCAGATACGTGCTTCCTTTGGCCTTGATATGGAGTCTCCTTCCTAATCCCAGCAGCAATTTTAGGCTCAGCTAGAAGTTTAATTACCTCCTGAAAGACTGTGACCACCAGTTTATTTGGAAAGTGGCCCTGTTTTACAGGAACCAGGCTAATTCTTTTAAATGGGGTGGCAGGATTTCAGAACAACAGAGTTGGGAGGAACCTTGGAGGTCTTCTAGTCCAACCCCCTGCTCAAGCAGGGGACCATATACATCCTGAATGGTAAATTCACAGGATTCTTCTCCCTCCACCAGGCATATGTATCAATTTGCACGAGACTGTGATGTTTCTCTGGGTCATATATGGGGGGTGTATGTGGGTCTATGCATAATGGTTATCTTTTGAGAGCTGTGTGCAGCGAAATTTCATTATAATGTATGCTGGTTAGTCTACATTACATGCAGTGGTAGGTTGCTCTTACTGTCGCTACTGGTACACTGCTCACGGGGCCGCGAGTCCTGTTTATGCACGCACACTGCACACACATGTGCAATCCACCGCCGCTGTGAGACCCAGCTGCTTTTTGGGACTCACGCAGGCACTGTGCACGTGTGCGCAATTGGCCAGTTGCTTTAAAAACAGGTATGGAATGCGCAGGGGGGAGGGGAATGAGCCACCGTACCGGTACGCTGTCAGCTGCTCTTGGCTACTACCGGTACAGCCGTACCGTACCGAGAGGAACTCAACACTGTTTACACGTGACAGAACTTCTATTCTATTCCTGTTCTATTCTACTCTATACATGTCTATATTTTACCCTTCCCTCCCATAGCTTAAGCAGGGACTGGACTAGAACAGGGGCCAACAACCCAGGGCTCTGGAGCCGCATGTGGCTCTTTCATCCCTCTGCTGCGGCTCCCTGTTGCTCAAAGTATGTGTCACAACTGCCAATGTGCGACGCCTGCTGGACACGTGATTTATTGAGCTTTTCGACCCCTGGTATGGCAACCACGGATAAATCCAAGGAAAGTAAAGTTTCAGCAGGAAACAGAAGGTTTAATTCAACTACCTTGGCTAGTTCTGTGGCTGATCAGGAAATAGTCAGGCATGGGAAATATATTGTGGCTCCGGGTGTTTTCTTTTCTGTGGGAAACGGGTCCAAAAAGGCTCTTTGAGTGTTTAAGGTTGCCGACCCCTGGACTAGAAGGCCTCCAAGGTCCCTTCCAACTCTGTTTATTCTTTTAGACTCAATTGCCAGTAATAATATTCTCTGGCTCCCTAGATGTAGTGATAACGCCTTCCCCGAATGAGTATCACGTGGAGAAACTGCACCCTATTGATGAAGCGAATGCTCCCTCGTATACCATCGGTGCGAGAACGCCCTACTGGCTGAACAGCCCAAATCCGGCTCCCAACAAATATGCAATGCCTGAGACGCTGGGCCCCAAGGTGCCCAATAAAAGGGCGTATCCCTGCCCGTCGATCTCTTCCATCGCTCCCGGGCGAGATTATGTGGTGAGAAAAGGGCCTGGCCCAGCCGCCTACACGGTTCCAGAGCCAGATGTGTACTTGAGACATCAACCATCCTATACGATGTCTCAAAGGTTGATTCCTTCCTGCAAGGAACATACTCCGGGGCCTCTGGACTATTGCGCGGAACGGGTCACCCTCCACAAGCCCAGAGCCCCGTGCTTCAGCCTGGGTGTTCGCCACTCCGAATATTCCCATGGCACACCTCCGGTTTGCCTCATCCAAGAGTGAGCGTGGACCACAATCGGAAGACCAGAAGACCTTCAGTGAGGTTCGGCTACCCAGGGTCTCATCCTGAGAGAACTTCACCCACTGGGTTCAAGCCAGCTGTTGGGCAGTGTGAGGAGAGAGTGTGCGTTAAGAAGCTGTGGATGGATGGTGGCTCAGTTGGAGTTGCAGGTCATTTTTCAGTCCATGGAAACCAAAGTTCTCCTTTGCAAGTGGCCAAGTTCTTCCTGACTTCTTCCTCGCCCTTCCGGAATCTCCTGATAATGTTTCCCACCCCCCCAAGAAAGTGTTTTTATCTATTGTTTACTCCTCACCATGGATTTATGGCTGGAAAAGGTTTCCGAAGAAAAGGGAGACAAATTGTCCTTTTTTTCTGTCATTATTTAGAGTACAATAAAACAATTTATTAGACCGTATGTCCACAGTACGCTTTCTTTGATGCAGAATTTCTCCTGGGGCCTTTGGATCCTGCTGTCCGTTTTGGGAAAGTAATTTGATTGTTTTCAGTAATCCAGAGACTTAAGTGAATTATTTCACCTTGAAACTCTGCCGTAAATACAGCTGGAATTCAGTTGAGTTGGGAATCTTAATTTGGGGCTCAAAGGATGAGCTACAAGATGATGCTGGACTACATTTCCCAGCATCCCACACCATTGTCCAAGTTGCCTTGGACTCCTGGAAAGTGTAGTTCGGCAAGTTATACTCAACACCAAGGAATGCACCATATGTAGTGGTAAGGATTACAGACCTTCTCCAGAAGATGGCAGCCTCGCCTTATGATTTTGGAGTAAATCTGGACCGCCTCCACTGAATCTCTACCTTTTGTAGGTGATAGCAACCCAACATGACAAGAAAACAAGGAGAAAGCAGGGCCTCCAGAAATATACTCCCCGAGGTAAAGGGATGGGCCAGTACTTATTCTGCGATTGCTCAGAAATGCAAATCCAGAAAGAAAGAACTACACACCACGCAGTGTCCCAAGTCAACCCTATCCTCCATGGGTGAAATTCATGTAGCTAAGCTATCTTGATTTAATTCAGAATTGGGGGGTGGGTGGGCTCACCAATCCGGTCCAGATGACTACTGGAAAAGGATCCAGAATTGTGTTTTGAAATGCTCCCCTGATTCTAGATCTTTTTTTAGATGCTGCGTTGGTAATGACAATAACGCTAATAGTAATTGAGATTAGGCTTTCTATGTTCCCATGTCTCATTGTCCTCGAGAAGAGGAAGAGAGATACCTCTTGCTTCTCTTTCATGCAAGTCAACATGGCGTCAGGGTTCCAAATAACATCCAAAATTAAATCAGAGTCGAAGTCTTTTCATGGAAGGCTTTCACCGAAGATATTTCCCTTCTGCCTTGAACTCTCCAACTGTTATGTTGCTTCTCCGAGCTTCCATCTTCTTTCCTTCTGATACCCAAGACACTAGGAATTCAAGTTCTCTATTCCATAAAGCGCGTTTTCAAGCCTGTGTGAAAAGCTTTGTCGTGCCACACCTCAAGCTTGTACATGTATGAGAACATTTTTTGAATATTCAAACCCTGCTACACATTAGGGAAGGTGTAACAGCCAGTTTAAGCATGCCAGATAAAGTGTTACACTTAGGAAATAAACTCCATAAATGGGTGTGCCTTGGGTGAACTTTTTCAGGTGCTTATTTCCCACCATGGGCCTTGATTGCTGAGAAACTGAAAATCACAAATTGGGATTAATTGCATAACATAAGTACACATGCATACTCATATTTCTGTCACCCAGTCTGTCCGTCTATCACCTATTTATCGGAGATAATGTTTTTTTATTTTCCATTTTTTCATTTTCATACACTCACATATATACTGTGCATAGCCAATGCCTTACAACATTAAACAATAATCACAGCAATTCCTCTTGTCAACAATACCCCCCAAAATAGAAACTCAATATACCTCTTCCACTCTCCATACATCTCTTTCTTCCACCCCCCTCCAACTTACTATCTTCCCTCCATCATCCCCCTCTACCCTACTTCCCCTCCCCCTCTACCACTCCTCTCTCCCGATCCACTCCCTCCCTTCCTTCTCACCTTCCCTCCCATCCTCTCTCCCATCCCTCTCTACCCATCTTTCTTCTATCCCACTCCTCCTCCCCTTGGTGTATTTCCACTATATGTCAATGTACTTAACTTGTCCTATTTTTACAGAGAAATTAAAGAAAAACAGTATACATGTGAAGTCACATTACATTGAAATCTAACACATCGTATCTAGTATATATCCCTCCCTCCCTCCACCCTCTCCCCCAACCCCCCACCTCCTCCCCCCCCCCGACTTCCCAGAGCCCGTACACGGTATAGATTTTTAACAAACACAGTCTAAAATATGTTGAGAAAAAAGAAATGGAAAAAAAAAGTTAATAACATCTCTACATTGATCTTAGCTTCTTCTTGCTAAGCTAACTTTGAACAATTTAAACCATTCCTGATCTTAAGCATAGGCTATCTGGAATTTCTTAGTCCCGTATTTGTTTTGTATATAGTCAATCCTATCACCTATTTATCAATGTTAAATAATCTTACATCCCAGAGAAAAATTGAACTGTGTGTTATCAGATGGTGGAGAAGACATTGACGATGAAGAAGGAGAAGCCAACGGAAGAGTGGATTTTCAGTGGTTTTTCTCTGTATAATATTGTACTGAATTTTGTTGCAAAAAACACTGAAAAAAACCGACTGTTTGAAACTGTTCCTAAATGAAGCAATACTATAATTACAAGGGGAAAAAAAAACCAACTAAATATGCAAACCAGATGTTGTTGGGCTCTGTTCTCTTTGAAAGAGTTTGTATTGTTATGCTCAATCGTTGCGCAACTTCGTGAGGCTGCCAGCCATGTTCAAAAGCCACCAGTTGTTAGCGGAACCATAATTTTCCTCTGATGTGGATCTGGTGGCTACTGACCGTCCAGTGAAGAACAAGAAGAAAGAAAGAAAGAAAGAAAGAAAGAAAGAAAGAAAGAAAGAAAGAAAGAAAGGGAAGTTTTTGGAAGCAGGTTGGAATTAATTGGTCAAAATACAACGTGCCAGATATCCACTCTAAATCTCAATGTTGCTTCCTTCTCTCCTATGGTTGACTCTTGGCCTTGAGTTCTCGCTGATCATTTTCTCACTAGAACTGATGAAGCTTCTTGGATAAGAAGCGATATGCCTCCTTCCTCAAGGGAAATTAATAGCCCAGTTGCCTTTCGGGGAAAAAACAAAACACTTTTGAAACAACCATGATCTGGGTGACTTAGAATATCCATGTATATTTTCTCACTAATAATTAGCATTATCCAGCTGTTGCTGTCTTCATGCTACAATAAGAGTTGAATATCTAACTAAGGCAGTGTTTCTCAACCTTGTCAACTTGAAGATGTCTGGACTTCAACTCCCAGAATTCCCCAGCCAGCGAATGCTGGCTGGGGAATTCTGGGAGTTGAAGTCCAGACATCTTCAAGTTGACAAGGTTGAGAAACACTGAACTAAGGGATGAATAAGTTAGAGGACACTCTGTCAGAATATTCATGAACTGGAATAGGGCATTGGTAACGAGGTCAGCCAATGAACAGGCATAGCAACTAAGCCAGCCAATGAGGGCTGTTTGGAAACTGAAAGTATTTGCTGGAGACAGCTAGGCGCCTGGGCGGGGCTTAGTCCACAGCTGCAAGTCTGTGCTGACAATTAAATTTTGTCTTTCTGCTGCTGGAACTGAAACCAATCTCTTCCCTCTACCACATTGGAAGAACCAGCCATTGGTATTGTATATGACTTACTGTATTTTTCAGACTATAAGATGCACCGGAGTATAAGACGCACCATGATTTTAAAGAGGAAAATTAAAAAAAAAAAGTTTTTTCGCTCTGCAGGATTCCCAAACCCTCTGCATGCCTCGTTTTTTGCAAAAAAAAGCGGAGTATGCAGAGTTTGGGGAGGCCTGTAGATTGCTCCTGGGGGCTGCCCCCCCCAAATGATCAAAAATGGCCTGGGTTTTTTGCTGGTTTTTGCCCTCCCCAGCCCCCAGGGACACTTTGCAAGCTTCCCAAATCCTCTGCACTACCATTTTTGTGAAGGGGGTGGGGTTTTGGTAGGCCAAAAATGTTGTATTCAGTGTATAAGATGCACCCAGATTTTCACCCTCTTTTTTTGGGGGGGGAAAGGGTGCGTCTTATACTCTGAAAAATATGGTGTGTGTTGTTATGTATATAAAGAGAAGTTAATGAATCCTGCTACATCAGTTACCTGTATGTACTTTCTGGATTTGATTTCTGCGACAAACTCACTCAAGGGTTATGAATGGGGAATCTTACTTTAGTTTCCCTTCCATGCCCATCCCAACTCCCCCAAAGTCAGTGTTACCTATGCTGGATTGGCATTAGACCAGTGTTTCTCAACCTTGGCCACTTGAAGATGTCTGAACTTCAACTCCCAGAATTCCCCAGCCAGCATTCGCTGGCTGGGGAATTCTGGGAGTTGAAGTCCAGACATTTTCAAATAGCAAAGGTTGAGAAACACTGCATTAGACCATCTCTGGAGAGGATTTAGAAGTTGCACCCTCAATTAGCATTCATTCCCACGCGCTGCTGTCCTCCAGCCATCCATGGAGTCAAGGCGAACCTCTTCCCCAAAACAGCTTCTCTAGAATTCAATCTGCATTGCTATTTGGTTGTTTTTTTTATACAGATAAAACTGAGGATTTGCTTTAAAGCCCTGGGTTTTTAGGGAAGGCTGTGCAAGTATTGTATTTGGAGATTCGATTCAAAGGTGATTGGCCTCTGCGCCGCTGTTCTGCTCCGATTCTTCAGATCAGAAAGTCAGTTTCAAGTTGTCGGATTGAATTGGGGTGAGCGGAGTGATTTTGCACACTTTTGCCCGTGGGCCGAAAGGGCCCATTTCTTTCCCCCCCGCCTCAAAATCAATTCAGAATCCAAATGAAATCAACTTGATGGTTTAATTTGAATGCCTAAGAAGAACAGTCAATCAAATAGGATCCTTTCGCTGAATCAAATCGATGATTCTAGTCGTGATTGGCTTGATTAACACTGCAGAGTTTCATCATGATGCAAGCTATTGTAAAGCAGGGCTGTTGAGGAGGTGGCTGGAGGAGCTGCTGGAGGCTTAGCAATAGCAATAGCAATAGCAGTTAGACTTATATACCGCTTCATAGGGCTTTCAGCCCTCTCTAAGCGGTTTACAGAGTCAGCATATCGCCCCCACAGTCTGAGTCCTCATTTCACCCACCTCGGAAGGATGGAAGGCTGAGTCAACCTTGAGCCGGTGAGATTAGAACCGCTGAACTGCAGATAACAGTCAGCTGAAGTGGCCTGCAGTACTGCACCCTAACCACTGCACCACCTCGGCTTGGCCCAGAGGAGCTTAGGGGTAGCAGGATAAGAAAAATCTGGAGGAGAAAGAGAAGAAGCGCCAGCTGTTGTTCCTACCAACCAGAACCCAGCCTCAGGCTGAGACTTCCAATTGCAGATGCTCTAGGACAGTGGATCCCAAACCTGGCAACTTTAAGACTTGTGGACTTCAACTCCCAGAATTCCCCAGCCAGCAAATGCTGGCTGGGGAATTCTGGGAGTTGAAGTCCAGACATCTTCAAGTTGACAAGGTTGAGAAACACTGAACTAAGGGATGAATAAGTTAGCGGACACTCTGACAGAATATTCATGAACTGGAATAGGGCATTGGTAACGAGGTCAGCCAATGAACAGGCATAGCAACTAAGTCAGCCAATGAGGGCTGTTTGGAAACTGAAAGTATTTTCTGGCGACAGCTAGGCGCCTGGGCGGAGAGCTGGCTGGAGAATTCTGGGAGTTGAAGTCCACAAGTCTTAAAGTTGCCAAGTTTGGGAACCACTGCTCTAGGAGACCTCAGAGGAGAAGCAGGAAGTTGGTGCCATCATGGAAGCCACCTCAACAGCCAAGGGGCTAGGCCAGTGCCTCTTACTCCAGGTCAGGATGGTGACCATCTGAAGTCCTCAAGCAGTTGAGTGTTGGCCATGCAATCAAGTTGAACTGCTCCATCTCTATCTGGGGTAGACATCTTAGAAAGAATATGACACTCCTTGATTGAACTGGCTATGTGTCAGGGACCTTGGATTGTCCCTCTTCTTGATCTGAAAACAACACAAGAATTCCCTAAGATGAATTATCCTGTCCCTGGGTTTCAACTGAAGCATGAGAAGCCAAGGAGGTTGCAGACTTAACAGAATAATCGAGTTGGAATGGACCTTGGAGGGTGCCAAAGCCCTTCGGGATAAGGCTGATAAGCACCCACCTTTATCTCCCTGGAAATGCTGCCAAAGACTTAATTGGCAATTCGCTTGGCAAGGCCACACGGAGCACAGAGTCAAAACAGAGCTTCAGAATGGAAACGGACCAGCATGAACTAAGTTGCTTCCTGAAAAGGCTCCCGTCCCTTTGCTCCTCCTTTATGTCCTATGGGAGGGGCCAATCACCTCCAAGCCTTACTCCGAAGTCGTCCCTTCTGTCTTAACTGTTCTTGCCTTCTGGCAGCTCTGCGCATGTGCACACTGGGGACAGGGGGAGCCTGTTCCTCTGCCTTGCTACTGTCCTACTCTGGAGGCAGCACATAACTCCCAGATGGCTCTGGCCCCCTCTCTGCCTCCAACACAGAGCCCTCATCAGAGCCTTCCCCGGACTCCAGGACTGGCCCATGTTCCTCTCCAACCTCCTCACTGTCTGACTCTGTTGCCAGCTCTGCCGGCAGACCACAACACCCGTGAGAAGGAACTTGAGGATAGTCCTACAAAACCAAACACACAAGATCTCATTAATCAGGTTTTAACGCCAGGGGAAAAAAAAGAAAGAGTTAGATTGCAGAATCCTAGAAATTAGGTAATGTACATATTCCAGCTCTCATGAATTAGTGATACATTAAGGGCAGAGGCATTGCGAGCTGTTTGATCTGACATCACATGGACTTCCTAATGGATGGACTCAGGACTCACTTGAGGTATGGTTGGTTCGAAACCTCCCTTTTCTCTCCTCGGCTCCGAAAACATTTCTGCAGCTTTGCAGAATTTTTCTTCTCCTTGAGGGCGGGGGAAAAAAAAGACATCAAAAGCCACATCTGCTCCCTCAAACTGAACGGGGAGAGGGTGAAAATAACCGCGTGGAAAAAGGGTTCGGATCAGCAGTTGATTTAGTAGTCATTAGAAGGGCCCTCGCTGTGGTGTGTGAACCTTGGTGGTTATTATGACATACTTGTTGTCAGCCTTTGCTTAATTGCCAGCATCGTCAGATACTAAACGGGCCTGTGCAAAGTGGGCCTTAATATCTACACATCTGGATCTGCAGGGAAGCCGTTCCTGCCAAAAGCGATAGAAGACAGGAGGGGGGGAAAAAGAATCAAAACGCGGCAATGCATCAGCAATTAAAAGCTAGACTTTAGAAATGAATCCCAGGGATTAATAGGGCTGTCATTTGGAGAGGGGGAAACTGGTTGCTGTTCTTGGACTAGCCGGAATTTGATATATATTTAAAATAAAAATTTGGAGGATGGGACTATCAAGTCTGGTATCGTCTGCATACGATCCTCCGCTCGGCTGTGGCCATTCCTGTGAAGGAGAACCACACTGGCCACCAAGCCCGTGAGACTGATCCTGCATTCAGCCAGGCTTCCCACCATGTCCAATATGCCCGGATGCCAGGATTGGAGAGCTGGGTTCAATGAATGCATCTGTGTTGGATTAGTTGGATTTGGTGGGTTTCCGTCCACCAGGATTCTTCTAATGCAGCATTTCTCAGCTGTAGCAACTTTATGATGGGTGGACTTCAACTCCCAGAAATCTCAATCCCTTCCCTTTCCTTCCTTCCTTCCTTCCTTCCTTCCTTCCTTCCTTCCTTCCTTCCTTCCATCCTCCCTCCCTCCCTCCCTCCCTGCCTTTCATTCCCATTTCCTCCCTCCTTCCCTTCCTGCTTCTCATTCCCATTTCCTCTTTCCTTCCTTCCTTCCTTCCTTCCTCCCTCCCTCCCTCCCTCCCTGCCTTTCATTCCCATTTCCTCCTTCTTTCCTTCCTCCCTCCCTCCTTCCCTTCCTGCCTCTCATTCCCATTTCCTCCCTCCCTCCTTCCCTTCCTGCTTCTCATTCCCATTTCCTCTTTCCTTCCTTCCTTCCTTCCTTCCTTCCTTCCTTCCTTCCTCCCTCCCTCCCTTCCTGCCTTTCATTCCCATTTCCTCCTTCTTTCCTTCCTCCCTCCCTCCTTCCCTTCCTGCCTCTCATTCCCATTTCCTCCCTCCCTCCTTCCCTTCCTGCTTCTCATTCCCATTTCCTTCCTTCCTCCCTCCTTCCCTTCCTGCTTCTCATTCCCATTTCCTCCCTCCTTCCCTTCCTGCCTCTCATCCCCATTTCCTCCCTCCCTCCTTCCCTTCCTGCTTCTCATTCCCATTTCCTCTTTCCTTCCTTCCTTCCTTCCTTCCTTCCTTCCTTCCTTCCTTCCTCCCTCCTTCCCTTCCCGCCTCTCATTCCCATTTCCTCCCTCCTTCCCTTCCTGCTTCTCATTCCCATTTCATCCCCCTCCTCCTCCTCCTCCTCCTCCTCCCCCTCCTCCTCCTCCTCCTCCTCCTCCTCCTCCTCCTCCTCCTCCTCCTCCTCCTCCTCCTCCTCCTCTTTCACTCATTACAACCCTTGGCAACTGTGGAGCTGAAAACCTTGGAAGAACCCTGAGAATCCTCCTCATTTTTCAAAACCGCTTAACCATTTTAGGCAGCAGAGACAAGACAAGCCAGAACAGTGGATAACGGTACCAGCTAGAATTCATCATCTGAAATACGCAACTATCTATCTGCATCTCCTGACGCAGAGGGGCAGCCAATTATCTGGCGGGAGGGCGTGTGTGTGCCGACGTGTCTCTGGGCCTGTGGTTGTGTGCACGTGGAAGGCAGAAGGAGAAGCGACAAAGTGAGGACATACATCTCCTAGCAGAGATTCAGATTAGAATCTCGGTTTCCACCTTCTCCAACGGCCCCTCTTCAAACAATACCTGAGTTTTAATTGAAAATAGAAAGCTAAGGCTTTTGAGGACCTCAAAAATACATCCCGTCATTCCCCCCCACCACCCTGCCCATCTCTCTCTCTCTCTCTTTCTCTCTTCCCCCACCACCCCCAGCCCAATTCTCCATCTCATTGTTTTCTCCTCAGTCCCGTTCAAGCTTCATTGGTGAGTTTTCCCTCTCCTCAGAGGGAGCCCATCTGTCTTCCCGCAGATTAGAAAGTTGTCACTCTGTTGACAGAGCTATTCATCATGGCGGTGGGGGAAATTAGTTGGACGGGGAGGGGTTCCAGCCTTGGAGGGTGGGTGATGGGATCCAGGCCTCATCCGAATGGCTTCTCGGAAAAGGTTACAGAGAGCCAGCTTACCGTCTGCATGCTCAATTTCTCTGCTCCGACCAATTTGAGGGCTCATGGGTAGAACGTTTATCCCCCCAACATACTCCGACTCTGCTTTGAAGGGAAACGTGGTTCAAGGGCGACTAAGATGTTAGGAAAACCCACTGATTGACGCTCCATTTTCCTAGCTGTTTTCTTTTTAATGGGCACCAATGGAAATGTCCTCAATTGACGGGGTGGTAAGGAGCAGAGTGGCTGAAGGAATCTCCATCCTGGTCCTTTAGGTCAGTGTTTCTCAACCTTGGTGACTTTAAGTCCTGTGGACTTCAACTCCCAGAATTCCCCAGCCAGCTATGCTGGCTGGGGGATTCTGGGAGTTGAAGTCCATAGGACTTAAAGTCACCAAGGTTGAGAAACACTGCTTTAGGTTTTCCCCACAGTGTATCTACCACTTTAGTAACGGAGTCTACCCATCCCTCATTCTCATCTACTCCTTCCTTTCACCTTTTCCAGGTGGATCTCATTCCCTTGATTGATTGAGTAGGCTGGTGTCAACTCTTAGTGACCATGTACAGTAGTTGGGTCTTCTCCAGAATGATCTGTTCCCACCAGCAGGCTGGCCCACGTGGTTAAGACAGTGGTTTGGAAGTTAGCAAGGCCATGTTCAAGAAGGTTTGAGTGCCGCCCACTCCCTAGAGACTCTGGGCGGCTTACAGATAAAAATGGGGGGGGGGGACATATATAAAAATTAAAAAGAAAACAAACATTAAAATTACACAACATGCATACAACTTAGAGTGGGTCTGGATAAAATCAACAGCCACAGGCCTGCCGGAACAGCCAGGTCTTAATCGCTTTACGGAAAGCCGGAAGAGTAGTAAGGGTCCGGATCTCTACGGGGAGATCGTTCCATAGGGCCGGAGCAGCTACAGAGAAGGCCCTCCCCTGGGGAGTCGCCAACCGACATTGACCGGCAGATGGAACCCGGAGGAGGCCTAATCTGTGTGATCTTATTGGTCTCTGGGAGGTAAATGGCAGGAGGCGGTCCCATGGGGCGGGGTTGAGCTCCTGTCCTTCGCTCCAGCTCATGCCAGGGAGGGCTTATTTTCAGGGGAGGGCTTATTTCAGCTCATGCGCTCAAAAGCCTCTTTGGGCTCATTATCTGGGGAGGTCTTATTTTCAGGGAAACAGGCAGAGGTGGGTGTCCTACCAGTTCACACCTCTTCGGTAGAACCGGTTCGTAAATCTACCGAACCAGTTAGAAGAGGTTCCACCAGTGGACACGGAAAGCAGGCCACACCTACAGAAGAGGTTCCAACATTTTTTTAACCCCCCCCCACTGCCCCCCCAGAGAGAGACAGACAGACTGACACACACACACAGAGAAAGAGAAATAAAGGAAGAAATAAATAAAGAAAAAAAGAAAAAAGAATGAAAAAGAGTGAGAGAGAGATGAAAGAAAAAAAGAAAAAAGGGACAGAAAGACAAAAGGAAGGAAAGAGATAGATGATAGATAGATAGATAGATAGATAGATAGATAGATAGATAGATAGATAGATAGATAACACATGGTCGGCAAGCCACTCCCACCAGGTCAAATGGCCAGCAAGCCACTCCCACAAAGGAGGCCACACCCACAGAATAGGTTCCAAAAATTTTTGAAACCCACCACTGGAAACAGGGTATATATTTCTTAATCTATTTTGCCTGTTATATTTCTATACCGTGTGAGCTAAGTGGGTATCTTAAGTCACGTATTTTGCTATGGAGCTACCGCCAATGTACTGCATGCAATTGACTTGATAATTCATCTATTACTTTAATCTGAGTTTGTCTCACTGCTGCTTCTAGCATGTGTTTTCTTCTATGCTGACTTCTTTTATATGCATCTTAATTAAATCCAACTTGACCCAGAAATGTGTTTTTAAAAACAACTCTCTCAAAGAAATAACAATTTCCCTCCCCGCTCCGCCTCCTACTCTCTCTCTCTCCCCCCATCTTACAGTTAGGGTTGGGTATTTATATTTTTGAAGTATTTTATTTATATATTTACAGTATTTTAGGATGATGAGGGGACTGGAGGCTAAAACATACGATGAACGGTTGCAGGAACTGGGCATGGCTAGTCTAGTGAAGAGAAGGACTGGGGGATTGACTTCCTTCCTTCCTTCCTTCCTTCCTTGGTTCCACCACAAAACCGCGGTAGACTAAAGCGCGTGTGACTAAAGCGCGGTGACAAAACTGCACCGTCAAAACCGCGCGACAACAGCGCGCCGACAGAAGCGCACTGTAACATAACCCTAAACCTAACCCTAAACCTAACCCTAAACCTTACCTTAAGTTAAATCGCGCTTCTGTTGGCGCGCTGTTGTTGGCGCGCTTTTGACATCGCGGTTTTAGCGCCGCGGTGTTGTCGGCACACTTTTGACGTTCACGGTTATGTCGTGCCACGCCTTCCTTCCTTCCTTCTTTCCTGTTAGACTGCAACATTGCAGGCTAACTCTGCCTACTGCCAGCAGTTTGATTCTGACCGGCTCAAGGTTGATTCAATCCTTCCAGCCTTTCAAGGTGGGTAAAATGAGGATCCAAAATTGTTGGGGGGCAATAGGCTGACTCTGTAAACCACTTAAGAGAGGGCTGTAAAGCACAGTAAAGCAGTATATAAGTCTAAGTGCTATTGCTATGAACAACTGCAGTGATTCCCTTAACCACTGATTCGGTGAGTAGCAGAAAGTCGGCGATCTACTGCGGTTGTAATTCAAGGACTACCCTATATACAGAAGAAATGAAAATGGGCTGGTCCTTCTGGAAGTAGCGGTGCCCTTTTCTCTCCCTCTTCTTTCATGAAAGGAGCCGAGATGGCGCCGTGGTTAAATGCAGCACTGCAGGCTACTTTAGCTGACTGCAGTTCTGCAGTTCGGCTGTTCAAATCTCACCGGCTCAGGGTTGACTCAGCCTTCCATCCTTCCGAGGTGGGTAAAATGAGGACCCGGATTGTTGTTGGGGGCGATATGCTGACTCTGTAAACCGCTTAGAGAGGGCTGAAAGCCCTATGAAGCGGTATATAAGTCTAACTGCTATTTCAGCTGACTGCTATTTGCAGTTCAGCGGTTCAAATCTCACCGGCTCAGGGTTGACTCAGCCTTCCATCCTTCCGAGATGGGTAAAATGAGGACCCGGATTGTTGTTGGGGGCAATATGCTGACTCTGTAAACCGCTTAGAGAGGGCTGAAAGCCCTATCAAGCGGTATATAAGTCTAACTGCTATAACTGCTATGAAAACAAAACCAGACACCCCTTAGATGGGAAGATGGGCGACATATAGGAAGGAAACGGTCCAGAAAACAGCAGGACTCGAACTGCCCTTGATGTGCCACCGATAATAAGTATAATATTAAAAGTGCCACTCAGGCTGGCAGCTTCCTCGCCCCAGAGACCTCCAAAAGTCATGCTTGTCCTCTCCTCCCAAGAAGTGGCTGCGCCATCTCAGCTCTGCTGGAACTCACAGAGTCTTTGGGGAGGCCCGTCAGCTGGCAGTAGGTAGAAATGAAGCTATTTCCAGAATGCAGTGACAGCCAAGAAAATCTCGTCGCCAGAACATTTTGTCGTGGCCGTGTCATTGTTCATTAGTCAGCCTGCCCGCCGGGGACGAAGCCACCGGGGGTCTACTCCGAGGAGGAACATGGAGAACAACATCTCTTCTTGCCCAGCACATAACTTCTCTTGGATTCTGGAAGGTCCTCCCTTGAGGTATGGAAGCCTTAGAGCTTTTGCAGCAGTGGTGGGATTCAGCCAGTTCGCACCTATTCGGGAGAACCGGTTGGTAACTTTCTAAGCAATTCGGAGAACCGGTTGTTAGAAGAAATCTCCCCACTTTAAGGGGTTAATCCAGAAGCTGAGATCAATGTAGAGATATTCTAGACTGTGATTGTCAAAAAGTTATACCATGTATGGTCTCTGGGAAGTCGGGGGGAGGGAAGGGAGGTGGGGATCTAGGGGGAGGGGGGAAACATAATACGTGTTAAACTTTAAGGTACATGATTGCACTTGTATACTGTGGCTTTTTAATGTTAGTGTTAAAACCGAACAAACCGAATATATTGGAAGGTAATAGAAGTATACCGAAGGGAGGAGCTGAGTGAAAGAAGAAGGAGGGTGGAGAGAGTGAGAGAGAGGAGGAGGAGAAGGAAGGGAGGGAATGGATTAAGAGAGGGAGTGATAGGGTTAGGGTTAGATAGAGGGGGAGGGGAAGTAGGCGTAGAGGGGCATGTGAGAAGGAAGAATGAAAGTTGGAGGGGGTTGAAAGAGGGTGTATGGTGGGTCAAGGTGCTATATTCGGTTTGTATTGTAGGGGACACTTTCTATATAAGTGAGGGTTGTGGTTATTACTCAATGTTACATGCTCCGGTTATGCACAGTAAACATGTGATTGTATAGAATGAAACGGAAATAAAATATTATGCAAAAAAAAAAAGGGGGGGGGGTTAATCCTGTAAGGAAGGCAGGAAGGAAACATTCTGGTGTGGTTTCTAGCCTCATCTTTATTGCCCTGCTTACAGAAACTGCCTCTCCAGTTAACCCTTATTACCATTGTAACAGCTAAGGCGAAGCGCCCATCGACCTGAGTGACATTGACTTGGCCACGCCCACATGATCACATGACCACCGAGCCCCGCCTACCCAGCTGGTCATTAGGGCAGAGAACTGGTTGGTAAATTATTTGAATCCCACCACTGTTTTGCAGGATTGGGGTAAGAGAGCAAGGTCTGACCCAGCAACCAGAATTGCTCTGAAGGTAGGAAAAGCATCACCATCCAAAGTGAAAGTAGAATAGCAATAGCAATAGCAGTTAGACTTATATACCGCTTCATAGGGCTTTCAGCCCTCTCTAAGCGGTTTACAGAGTCAGCATATCACCCCCAACAACAATCCGGGTCCTCATTTCACCCACCTCGGAAGGATGGAAGGCTGAGTCAACCTTGAGCCAGTCAGGATCAAACTGCTGGCAGTGGTCAGAATCAGCCTGCAACACTGCATTCTAACCACCAAAGAAGGAAGGAAGGAAGGAATGAATAGCAATAGCAATAGCAATAGCAGTTAGACTTATATACTGCTTCATAGGGCTTTCAGCCCTCTCTAAGCGGTTTACAGAGTCAGCATATTGCCCCCAACAACAATCCGGGTCCTTATTTTACCCACCTCGGAAGGATGGAAGGCTGAGTCAACCCTGAGCCGGTGAGATTTGAACCGCCGAACTGCAGAACTGCAGTCAGCTGAAGTAGCCTGCAGTGCTGCACTCTAACCACTGCGCCACCTCGACTCACCGTGCGAAACGAACGTAGGAGGAGATACCCTCACGCAAAGTGAAGCAGCGTCAATGAAGCTATCTATGGAAGCCCAGAGCTGAGGCCACTTGGATGCAAATGAGTTGAAAGGACGCATGGAAATATGGGGGAGAAAAATAGGCCCACCCACCCTGGCTTTAGATATTCCTTTGCTGACATCTGGTGACCGTCAGAACTTTCCCAACTCTCTCAACATCTGGAGAGAAGAGGAGCGGGTTTAGAAATGCTGGCTGGAGGTGATGTTTGAGGAGCAAGGAAGGGAGGCTACACGGAGTAAGATGGGTTTCTTCGGGACGTGCTTACTACTCTAATGGAAAGCTTATCCCTTGCAGGCGGTTGCCAAAAATAGAAGAAATGCATTAACCTAAAAACAAGAAGAGATATCCTTGGCATAAAACTGGCCTATATTAATTTATATCTTCCACCCAAACTTAGAAGGCTTAACAATACGTGTTCCCCATCTTGGATTTTCTTGGGACTTTACAAAATTTACAATATCTGTCCCGTTTCCCCCCCCCCCACCCGCATTCATGCTGCCTATTCAGTTGAACAACTAAATACTAGTTCTCTTCTCTGTTGCTGTGTTTTCCTTGAGATTGTTCCGAATGTATAATGGAGGAACAAAGGATCCTGTAATCATGCTAATAATAATAATAATAATTAGCAATTAGGAACAGGGAGGCTGCTTGGAGATCAAGGAACAGCGTCTGATAAGCTTGTTCGTGACAATGGGTGTCCAGATGCAAAGAATGCTTTCTAAAGAAATTTAATTATCGGTTTGTTCTTCCTCTTGCTCGTCTTTTGCAAGAAGGCGAAAACAAAAGATTTTCAGATTCCAAGAATTTGGAAGGGGGTGGCACCGAATGATTGCTGATAGTTTCTGGAGGCACCCAGGCAGGTGTTTTTAAAGCCAGCTGCATCTTCTATCTATCTTGCAGGAGTTAAAGTTTAAGTTAAATGGGTTTTCCCCTTGAATGCCATCACTCTGCTTAACAACTAATTAGCAATAGCAAGAGCAGTTAGACTTATATACCGCTTCATAGGGCTTTCAGCCCTCTCTAAGCGGTTTACAGAGTCAGCATATTGCCCCCAACAACAATTCGGGTCCTCATTTTACCCACCTCGGAAGGATGGAAGGCTGAGTCAACCCTGAGCCGGTGAGATTTGAACAGCCGAACTGCAGAACTAGCAGTCAGCTGAAGTAGCCTGCAGTGCTGCATTTAACCACTGCGCCACCTCGGTTCATTGTAGCTAGCTTTAGAAGCAATAAATCTCTCGGTCGATATTCTGAAGACAGTAAGGAGGAAGGAGAGAAGGAGAGAAGAAAGGAGGGAAGGAAGGAGGGAATGAAGGAGAGAAGGAGAGAAGAAAGGAGGGAAGGAAGGAGGGAGGGAAGGAAGAAGGGAAGGAGAGAAGGAAAGAAGAAAGGAGGGAGGGAAGGGGGAAGGAGGGAGGGAAGGAAGGAGGGAAGGAAGGAGAGAAGCAGAGAAGAAAGGAGGGAAGGAAGGAGGGAAGGAAGGAAGGAAGAAGGAGGATTGTTGTAAAATAAGATGGGTTTATGGGATGGTAAGAAAGCAATTTCAATTATATTGTCAACTGTAGGGGAGAAAAAATTGTTACAAATACATATTAATAACAGTTATGAGATCATATAATTGTGAATGTATATATGAGAAATAAAAATAAAAAAGCAGGCAGGTGAGAAAGCATGAAGCTAAGACTGAAAAATGACAATTTTAGGGTATCGGCATATTTATTCATGAGGCCGTCTCCACACAAGAACCAACACGGTCGAAATGTTCTCCTCGGCCTCCTGCTCTAACATCTGTAGATGATTAGAATCGTGTGTTTCAGAAGTTGACCTGCTTCTGGGTTTTCTGCCGGGGGCAATTTTCTTAAAAAAACATTATACAATTGCACACCAGTCAGTCCCAGTCTTTCAAGGTTTGCATTTCTGCCAATCCCGGCTAAAAATAAAATCATCGAAAAGGCATCCAATTTGAAGAATTTGAATTCGAGGATGCGATGCATATAAAAGTGGACGTTTAATGAAGAGGGTAGACTGGCAGGTTGGCAAGAAGGCTTTTTTAAATTTTTTATTTCTCATATATACATTCACAATTATATGATCTCATAACTGTTATTAATAATATGTATTTGTAACAATTTTTCTCCCCTACAGTTGACAATATACTTGAAATTGCTTTCTTACCATCCCATAAACCCATCTTATCTTACAACAATCCTACTTCTTCTTCCTTCCTTCCCTCCTTCCTTCCCTCCTGTCTTCTCTCCTTCCTTCCCCCCTTCCTTTCCTCCCTCCTTCCCCCTTCCCTCCCTCCTTTCTTCTCTCCTTCCCTCCTTCCTTCCTTCCTTCCCTCCTTTCTTCTCTCCTTCTCTCCTTCCTTTCCTCCTTCCTTTCCTCCTTCCTTCCCCCCTTCCTTCTCTCCTGCATTCCCTCCTTCCTTCCCTCCCTTCTTCTCTCCTTCTCTCCTTCCTTCCCTCCTTCCCTCCTTTCTTCTCTCCTTCTCTCCTTCCTTCCCTCCTTGCTTCCCTCCCTCCTTCCTTCCCTCCTTCCTTCCCCCCTTTCTTCTCTTTCTTCTCTCCTTCCTTCCTTCCTCCTCTCCTTTCCCTGGCAAGAAGGCATTTTAATGAAAAATAAAATATTGCAAACCAAATTAAAAAAAGGGGCTTAGAAATGAGCAAAACGTGTCCTGGATCGGAAGCCCAATGATCTCGCCGTTCCCACCCAGGAGATTTATCCAGTCTCTTCAGCAGGAGTGAACTAAATGCAATAATACTAACAATTGTCACTAAGAAAGACAAAGAATCCTGGATAGTGGATGTGGCAGGACCTGGAGACAGGAGAAGAGAAGAGAACGAACTGGATATGATAAAGAACCAATATGAAGATCTGCAAATAGAACTAATACACAAAAAAATGAAATAAAAGCGGAATGACTGTGATAAAGAAAGGGAAAAAAATAGTATCAGTAGTAATAGGTGCCTTGGTATGATCTCAAAACATCTGGACCGCCAGTTGAACATCGTTGGCATTGACAAAATCCTATCAGTCAATTGCAAAAGGCAGCCTTGATTTGGAACAGCTTACATCCTCCAACGATAACACTAACAACGTCAAACAACCACGTCCTCGAGAAGGACTCGGTAGGTGGACAAAAATGCCCAATCCAGTGTAAAACCTGTCTTGACTGGGTGACCAAACATAATAACAATCCCAAATACATCTGGACCACCATTCAAACACCATTGGCATTGACAAAAACCCCGTCAGTCAATTGCAAAAGGCAGTGCGACTCGGAACAGCTTACATCCTATGATGAGACCTTTGAATAACAACCTCTCCCTATCCCAGGTGCTGGGAAGGATTGCATAGATGGACACAAACGCCAAATGCAGTCTAAACATCTGTCTGGTCATGGGTTCCACCCTAACAATCGTGAATAAAACCTTTCCTCCTTCAAACAAGATACATTTTCATGGAATCGCCAAATTCAGAATGAGGACCATTTGGGGATATTTTGAATCCAGATAATGGATAAGAGAAGTGAGGGAACCCCCCCCCCAACCCCTCCCTGGGGAAACCTTGTCTTTTTATTTTTTTGGCTGCAACTTGAAGTCTCCCCCGACCTGTGTTTCTGCAGTCACCTTGAGGACCAGGAACTTTAATGCCTCCCACCGTTCAAAGCTACGATTCTCAGAGCAATCCATTCTGACCGCCTCTTGGTTTTTCAATTTGCTTATGCTTGCAGGGGCTGGAGCACATCTAGGCAAGCGTCATGTGCAAATGAGAAAATCCCGCAGCCCTTGGCACTGTACCTTTGCAGCAAAACACCTCCTGGCTGCGAAGGGGACTCAGAGCGGTTGAGCATGATGGAATAAAAGCAGAAACGGCCTGATTGAAAAAAAAAAGAGAGAGAGAGAGAGAAAGCGAGCCCGCTAAGGCAGAACAAACAAATATCACTTAAATGATTTCTTTCAGGCCCTTGACAATGGGAAGAGAGGTGCCAAGTGTTTGTAAGAGCTGTCAGATGCCCGTCCTTTCGCCTCACCTCGAGAGCTTGTTGAAGCATGCCAAAGTGATGCTTTGGCCATTGATGCCCGCTTCTGCTGTTGACAGACAGAATCGTTCTGAGCCATCCTTTCTGAAGCTGAGGGAAGAGCCTGAATTGAAAAGGGAGGTCCCGCGTGCTAAGAACCAGGTTTATTCTGTCATTGCATCAGTGGTGGGTTTCAAAAATTGGTCGAACCTACTCTGTGGGTGTGGCCTCCTTTGTGGGAGTGGCTTGCCGCCCATGTGACCGGATGGGAGTGGCTTGCTGCCCAAGAGCCGAGGTGGTGCAGTGGTTAGGGTGCAGTACTGCAGGCCACTTCAGCTGACTGTTATCTGCAGTTCGGCGGTTCTAATCTCATCGGCTCAAGGTTGACTCAGCCTTCCATCCTTCCGAGGTGGGTGAAATGAGGACCCAGACTGTGGGGGCGATATGCTGACTCTGTAAACCGCTTAGAGAGGGCTGAAAGCCCTATGAAGCGGTGTATAAGTCTAACTGCTATTGCTATTGCTATGTGACTGGATATGAAGACGAAGAAGAATAAACATTTTGTCCCAATGACTTGACACAGGTTGGATCCTGCAAAATTCAGGACGATGTTTGCAAAAGTCCTTTATATATATATATATATCTCAGAGCTTACATCGGAGCAATATGCATGCATTAAGAGAAACTTACACTTTGCACCAAATGATTTGCAAAGTGATTCGCATTTGAGAGGTACTAAATATCCTAATGGTGAGAACAATTAATCAGTGGAACGGCTTCCCTTCAGATGTTGTGGGTGCTTCATCACAGGAGGAGAGACTGGACAGCCACTTGCCTGGAATGGTTTAGGGTCTCCTGCTTGAGCTAGAGGGTTGGACTAGAAGACCTCCAAGGTCCCTTCCATCTCTATTCTATTCTAAGCAGAAGAAAATTAGGGAGGAATTCGCTTCTGTGGGCATCACACCTCTGCATCCTGCATGGTTTTCAGATTCAAAAGTTAAGATGTCTTCTAAAGTTTATTTTAAAAACTAGACAAAATAGTTATTTTTTCCTCTGGGGAGGGGTCCAGCTTGCGGGTTTCCAGAGCAGACAAATTGCATTCTTTGAAAGATCTGTTACTGTTTTACTGTTGGTGTCTTCGCCCCCCACCTCCTCCCAAACCCCCATAATAACACACAACTAAAAAAGGAACGCGTGACCTTTCCAGACGAAGTACAAAGAATGAAAATGTCAGTGCATTGTGAAGCCGGGTCCCACAGAGATGCTACAATAGCTGCAGCGAGAGGCGATGGATGGGAGCCTTCAGGAATGAAAAGTCTCCCTGACTTCCACGATGAAAAAGGAGAGCGAAGGGGAGTCTCTCCACCTGCCTCTAATTCTGCCTTCCGTGGAGAAACTCCTTCTCTTCCTAATAAAATCCAATGTCAGCGTTCGGAGCAGGGGTGGGATTGAAATTTTTTTAGCAACCGGTTCTGTATCCAGTCGTTGGGTGGGCGTAACCACGGTGGGCGTGGCCTACTCAGCCTCTTGCACCATGGTGGGAGGAGCATTCTCACCCTCCCCGTTTGGGAGGCACTCCAAATGGTCACTCACGCCCTTGTCACCTCAAGGCTGGATTATTGCAATGCGCTCTACATGGGGCTACCCTTGAAAAGCGTTCGGAGACTGCACTCTTTCTAGAGTCTCCACATCTTTTCTACATCGTGGCGACCAAAACTGGACGCCGTATTCCAATTGTGGCCTTACCAAGGCGTTATAAAGTGGTATTGACCCTTCACGTGATCTTGATTCTATCCCTCTGTTAAAGGAAACACGCAGGGCAGTGTTTCCCAGCTGCTAAATAGAAGCGTTCGTTTGACAGCCCAAAACGTCTTAGAAGAACTTCGATGAAAACAGACCAATGAATCAGCTGATCAACACCCGCTTCTCCTCGATGGAATTGCTTTCCTGTTCTAGCTAATGTCTGCATTTTGCCTTGAGCCTCCAAACTCCCCTCCTGCTGCCTCCCATCTCTCTCTTTTTTTGAGCTCATCTATAGCTGCTGTATCCTTTGCCTTCTCCAACCTCTATTAAGTTGCAGAGATACTTTGAAGTCCTGATTTTTTTTTTAAAAAAAAAAACCTTTGGGGACCAGATGAATGGTTGAGATGAAGACGGAACGAAAGTACTTAAATATATATTTTCTAGCCGTCTCCTTTTTTTAAAAAATGGACTATTTTTAGCTCCACCGCTCTACGCCGCGATACTTAGAATCTTTCAGTTGCTTAGAATCTTTCAACTGGATCCCTGTGAAAAAAAAACTGAGCAAAATCAATGCTAAAAATATAATAAAATAAAAATCTAGAGCTGTGTCGGCTTGAAATCACATGAGAATCCGTGAAGCATCAATACCCCTTTATAAAATCTTAGTAAGACCATATTTAGAATTCTGCATCCATGGTATAAAAAATACGGTCAGGCGCTATAAAGTGTACAGATATGAGCCACAAAGATGCTTAGGGGACTGGAGAATAAAACATACAAAGAATAGTTGCAAGAACTGTGTGTGTCTAGTTTAATGAAAAGAAGGATCAGGGGAAACATGATAGCAGGGTTCCAATATGTGAGGGCCATCCACAAAGAAGGAGGGGGCAACTTATTTTCCAAAGCATCTGAAGGCGGAACATGGAGCAACAGATGGAAACTAATCAAGGAGAGAAGCAACTTAGAACTAAGGAGAAATTTCAGAACAATTAGTCAGTGGAACAACTTGCCTCCAGAAGTTGTGATTGCTCCAACACTGGAGGTTTTTAAGAAGAGATTGGATAACCGTTTGTCTGAAATGGTAAGAGGGTTTCCTGCCTGAGCAAGGGGTTGGACTAGAAGACCTCCAAGGTCCCTTCCAACTCTGTTATTCTGTTTTGTTCTGAAATTCTGGAATGCCAGCAGATGTTCCTCTGGAATTTGGAGGCCACATTCCTGGAGAACAACCTAGATTGCAGCTGCTGATTTTGGGGGGTAAGGTCACCGAAGATCAACCGATTTTTGCTTTTGATTTTCTTCGTACATCTCATAGTAGGACCCAGCTTTGGAATGACTTTAAAGGAAGGGCAGAGGAACATGTTTACCAGCAAACAAGCAAAAGATTCGGATTAGAAGCTTCTGGAAAATTCAAATTCAAGAACTTGTCTGGCCAACTGCTCTTTGTGAAAGGTCATCTGTGGTTTTTTTTGGGAATTCCCAGTTTGCAGGCTTCCATAAGCGATACTTTCTCCTACCCACAGGAAAAACCTAAAGCGTGCTCAAGAATTATTATTTTTGCGGCAAATTGCAGTCATCCATAAATGGGGCTGTGTATGCTTCAAAAAAAAACAATCTGTACCAAATTCTTTTTTCACCCATCCAGAAGCAATCACAGCTTGTGATTTTGATTAGCAACTTCATTCTTTCTCTCTCTCTCTATCCCTCTCTCTCTCTCTCTCTCTCTCTCCTCTCTCTCTCTCTCTCTCTCTCTCTCTCTCTCGTGCCTCTCTCCCAAAATTTGGCCAAATGCAGACTCTTGTATCCCCCTCTCCCTCCCTCCAATCTTTTGTTTGCTAGCAGCTATTAAACTTCTAACCTACCATGTCTACTTCGTGATTGCGTGGCTGGATGGTAGAATTATAGCTCTCCTTCGCTTTGATTGCGCGTGGCCCGTGGAATTGGTTTTTAAGAGGGCAAAAACAGATAAATGAAATGATAAATAAAAATCCGGCAAAGGGAAGTGTGTGTGTGTGCGTGTGGGGGGGGGAGAACCGAATGATTACTCTCCTTGGAAGACCCCGGCAGGTAATTGAGTGAAAATATAGGGATAAAGGGAGTAGTAGAAAGGAAATATGAGAAAGCTGGAACTGTAAAAGGGCCGTCAAAGATTTGAAAACTGCCTAGTTAATCCTTCCACCGGGGCTCTGTTTTCAATAGCCCTCAAGTACACACACAGCGCATAGACAGATCAATGGAAGGAAACTCACAGATAATACCGATTGGGGAGAACACTCCCCATTCGCTCCGTGCTAGATATAGTGTCGCGTATGTACCTTGGTAATAGCCCCCTTCTCTCTTTGATTGACTGCGAGCGGCGCTAATTGAATTAAACCCCAACAGCAAGTATTTACCAGGTGTGCAATAATAAACCGCCTCTCTGAGCAACTGTTTTAACAGGGTTAACGGAGCAAGAGGGTGCGTTAAAGGCCCATTACAATTGTCAGCTGTGCTTCTAGTCAGCGGCTGAGGGCTGCATCAGGGTTGTGTTTGACCTTGGAGGGGTGTGTGTGGTCAGTGTGAGTGTGGCCAGCTCAATGTCACTCATTTTAGGGGCACCTATCGTGGCCCGAGTGCTCCCCACCTCCGTTTCCGGCTGCGATGGCCTCCTGCAACCCTCTGCCGCTGAAAACGGAGCTCGGAGCCGAGGTGGCACAGTAGTTAGGGTGCAGTACTGCAGGCTACTTCAGCTGAACTGCTATCTGCAGTTCAGCGGTTCAAATCTCACCGGCTCAAGGTTGACTCAGCTTTCCATCCTTCCAAGGTGGGTAAAATGAGGACCCGGATTGTTGGGGGCAATATATGCTGACTCTGTAAACCGCTTAGAGAGGGCTGAAAGCCCTATGAAGCGGTATATAAGTCTAATAAATAAATAAATAAATCTCTGCACATGTGATTAAGAACTTGGAATCAATATATACGTCCTATATTTGCTAAATAATCCAGTTGAACTGCATAGGGTCATTTGCTTATTTCATTTCCCCCCACCCTTCCACCCTCCAGGGTGGGGGAAAAAAAATCCCCGGAGCCTCACATTTGCAATTTGAGTGCTGTAGACTCCTTTTCAACTGTCAGCCCATCTGTGATTTCACAAGCGGTCAAGTCGTCACGCCGCGGCCCAGAAAATAATCGGCGACGGCCAATTACGTTGCTGTCAGATCGAGGAGAGTTGAGAAGGAGTGTTGCAAGGCATCCCATGCTGAGACCGGAGGCTCAGAAAGATTTGAAGCACTTGGAGGATACCTGGACAATCAGTTCCTGACACTCAAGATCGGTCGGGGAAGTTCCGTTTCATCTTGATTCTTCTCCCCTTCCGTCTCGGGAGAGCAATTGATGGTTAAGTGTGATGGGCCAACATCGCTAAACGGATTAAGGCTCAGCTTCATCCCTCTTGAAGGATGTCTGCTCCCTTGGAATTTAACCAGGCCGTGTGAAATGCTTCTTTTTTGCAAGACCCTCGTCAAGCTGGAAAAAAAAGCCTCCTCAGTTAGTTGTTTAATATAAATGTAATAACTGCCTATTGCTTAGAGGTGTTTTTCTTGGTTATGTTTTTTTGGTTATGTTAACAGCTGCCACCACTGCAGATTGTTTATGGGCCCAACTTGAACTGATTGAACCCTATTAGGGAAGAGCAATGGTTGAGAAGAAGGAGGAGGAGGAGGAGGAAGGAGGAGGAGGAGGAGGAGAAGGAGAAAGAAGAAGAAGGAGGAGGAGACAGCAGAAGGAGGAGGAGAAAGAAGAAGGAGGAGGAGGAGACAGCAGAAGGAGGAGGAGAAAGAAGAAGGAGGAGGAGGAGAAGGAGAAGGAGAAAGAAGAAGGAGGAGGAGGAGACAGCAGAAGGAGGAGGAGAAAGAAGAAGGAGGAGGAGGAGACAGCAGAAGGAGGAGGAGAAAGAAGAAGGAGGAGGAGGAGAAGGAGAAGGAGAAAGAAGAAGGAGGAGGAGGAGACAGCAGAAGGAGGAGGAGAAAGAAGAAGGAGTAGGAGGAGAAGGAGAAGGAGAGAGAAGAAGAAGGAGGAAGAGACAGCAGAAGGAGGAGGAGAAAGAAGAAGGAGGAGAAGGAGAAGGAGAAGGAGAAAGAAGAAGAAGGAGGAGGAGACAGCAGAAGCAATAGCAATAGCAGTAGACTTATATACTGCTTCATAGGCCTTTCAGGCCTCTCTAAGCGGTTTACAGAGAGTCAGCATATTGCCCCCAACAATCTGGGTCCTCATTTTACCCACCTCGGAAGGATGGAAGGCTGAGTCAACCCTGAGCCGGTGAGATTTGAACCGCTGACCTGCTGATCTAGCAGTAGCCTGCAGTGCTGCATTTAACCACTGCGCCACCTTGGCTCTTAGGGAGGAGGAGAAAGAAGGAGGAGGAGAAGGAGAAGGAGAAGGAGAAAGAAGGAGGAGGAGGAGGAGGAGAAGGAGAAAGAAGAAGAAGGAGGAGACAGCAGAAGGAGGAGGAGAAAGAAGAAGGAGGAGGAGGAGAAGAAGGAGAAAGAAGAAGGAGGAGGAGGAGGAGGAGGAGGAGAAAGAAGAAGGAGGAGGAGGAGGAGACAGCAGAAGGAGGAGGAGGAAGAAGGAGAAAGAAGGAGGAGGAGGAGGAGAAAGAAGAAGAAGGAAAAGAAGAAGGAAAAGAAGAAGGAAAAGAAGAAGGAAAAGAAGAAGGAAAAGAAGAAGGAAAAGAAGAAGGAAAAGAAGAAGGAAAAGAAGAAGAATACCATCAGGAGGAGGAAGAGGAAGAAGAAAGAAAGAAGGAAGGAAGGAAGAAGGAAAAGAAGAAGGAAAAGAAGAAGGAAAAGAAGAAGAATACCACCAGGAGGAGGAAGAGGAAGAAGAAAGAAAGAAAGAAAGAAAGAAGGAAGGAAGGAAGGAAGGAAGAAAGGAAGAAAGAAAGAAAGAAAGAAAGAAAGAATTCCACTGTCTTTATTTTTATGAGCCTCACACTCCAGAGGCCTGATGGTTTTTTCCCCCTAGTGATGCTTGTGAAATCCAGACGATTTCTTCGGTGAGATTTATGCCATGGGTGAGCAATATTGGCAGCTTCCAACTAATTCATCTGCAAGGGCAGAAGGAACCAGGAAACAGTCTGAAGAGTAGCCCAGAGCCCTCTGAGCAGCTGCCAAAGCAAATGTTGGTAATTAGGAGACACCCTCTCAACATTTTGATGTCTGAGTGAATTTCATTTTAATCGAGCAAGTAGCATTTAGGTATCCAGGTAGCATCCTGGAACTTAATTCTTCTAAAAACAACCCACAGGATGGATATAATTCCCTCTTTGAATTCTGGCGCTTCCTGCTCCGATCTTCCAGAAATTAGCAACGGCTTTGGACTTCTAAAAAACCCCTTCATATCTATTGAAAACGGAAGCCCATTATGTACTAATCATACAACTATAAAATTTGAAGAAGCGACAAGGATCATCTAGTCCAACTCTCAATTCAACCTTCAAGAAGTGGTTCACCAACCTTCTCTGGAGATAGGGGGCCCACAACCTCCACCCACAATCTGTTGAACTTTCATGGTTCAACAGATATTTGAATGAAATCTAGGTAGCCGCAAATTAAACCTGGTATTTCTGGCCAGGGTTTCTGGGTCTTGGAAAATAATTCTTGGCCATCTTCAAGGAGAGAAACAGCCTAAAACTCCGGGGAAATTTCCTAACAATGACAACAATTCAGGGGAATGACTTGCCTCCAGAAGTTGTGGTTTCTCCATCGCTGGAGGTTTTTAAAAAGAGATGGGACAATCATTTGTCTGAAATGGTACAAGACCTTCCTACTTGAACAGGAGTTAGACTAGAAGACCTCCAAGGTCCCTTCCAACTCTCTTATTCTGTGTCTCTCCCAAGTCTTCTTTTCTTCAGATTGCACATCTCAATTTCCTTATTAGAACAAACTCTGCTTAAATCTTACGGTAGAACGGACATTATTTAAGCTTGGGGTCAAGAAGTATGGAGCGATAGCGGGGAAGAGCGTTCGAGATCTTTGCAGCTGGAAACCCAGCTTCACGCTGGAGGGAATGTTCTCCATTCCAGCCCTTTAATCACGCCACACTTTCTGCATTCATGTTTCTCGGCATTCTCCTCTCTTCCATGCGTTTGAATTAAGCACATTTATGAAGCACATTCCACAGTTGGGCCAAGCGTAGCTGCTTGTATCTCCTCCCATTCTCTGCCTCACTGAGAAATGCTTTGTATTGATAAAACACTAAGAAGGATAAAGTTATTACACCGTGATCCATTTGGGGTGGGGGGGATCTTTTTCTGGCATACGCCTCTCTTCTTGTGCACCACTGTAGCAAGTCAGTGCTCAGAAACAGACATTTTATTTGATCGAATGAAGATTATTGGCTCCCCTCCTTATTTTGGGGTATGTGTGGCTTTATATTACCTATGTAACATATCTGATAAGGAAGAGAGAAAAATGAATAGCAAGGGTTCAGAGATATGTACAAGTAATGGGAGCTCACTCCATTACACAGCACTAGGGATTCGAACCGCCGAACTGCCGACCTTTCTGATCGACAAGCTCAGCGTCTTAGCCACTGAGCCACCACGTCTCAACTTCTACCAGCCTAGCAGTTCGAAAGCAAGTAAAAAATGCAAGTAGAAAAACAGGAACCACCTTTGGTGGGAAGATAACAGTGTTCCATGAGCCTTCGGCGTTGAGTCATGGTGGCCACATGACCACGGAGATGTCTCTGGACAGCGCTGGCTCTTCGGCTTTGAAATGGAGATGAGCACCGCCCCCTAGAGTCGGGAACGGCTAGCACATGTGTGCGAGGGGAAGCTTTACCTTGACCTTCAGAGTTATGGAAAACTCTGTTTTGGAAGTGGTGATCAGAGGAAGTCCAACAATGTGTTAAGTTCCTTCCGGCCTCCTGAAACGTTACGATGCTGCAGAATCATAATTCAGGAAGGGAATTAAATTCAGGTCTTCCGATGGACCTGCCTACCCCACATGCGAATGACCTGAAACTTAAATTTCCTTTGTTTCCTTCTTAAAACAAAGTTATCTGTTGACTGGTGTTGACCTTCGGTGGGTGATGGAAAGCCTTTTCCTCTCCGAAAACAGGCAGAATGCAACGCTTTCCAGCCATCGAGCCGTGCGATTTAGTAGGTCATTGATCAAACCTAAATGAGGAGAGCCAGGTCTTCTGCCATGTTACAGCTGGATTCTTGCCCGTTTGCGGGCAATGCGCTGGGTTGTCACAGCTGCCTTCCCACGGTGATCGATGGGCAAGGGTGATCTTCTCACCTGTTTAAATCTTTAAAAGAACAACCATCCAGCTGCTTCCCCCAGCAGGATTCTAACAACCTCTGCAGGGAAATGTAGTTCAGGTCAGGTGACAAGCCATTAAGGGGTCTATAGGTTAAGACCAGACGCACGCAGTGGCTCAGTGGCTAAGAGGCTGAGCTTGTCGATCAGAAAGATCGGCAGTTCGGCGGTTCGAATCCCTAGCGCCGCGTAACGGAGTGAGCTCCCGTGACTTGTCCCAGCTTCTGCCAACCTAGCAGTTGGAAAGCAGGTAAAAAATGCAAGTAGAAAAATAGGGACCTCCTTTGGTGGGAAGGGAACAGCATTTCGTACCCCTTCGGCATTGAGTCCTGCCGGCCACATGACCACAGAGACATCTTCGGACAGTGCTGGCTCTTTGGCTTTGAAACGGAGATGAGCACCACCCCCTAGAGTCGGGAACGACTAGCACATATGTGCGAGGGGAACCTTTACCTTTAGGTTAAGACCAGCTCTTTATATAGGACCTAGAAGCTAACAAACAGTCAACGCCAGGCCCACGAGAAAGCCTGGGGAATTCTGGGAGTTGAAGTCCACACATCTTTAAGCTACCAAGGTTGAGAAACCATGATCTAGAATGTTTACTTTATTTAGGAATGTGTCAATTATCCATCCACTGACCTACCCATCCACCCACCCACTCACCCATCCACGCATTTACAATACAATAGCAGAGTTGGAAGGGACCTTGGAGGTCTTCTAGTCCAACCCCCTGCCTAGGCAGGAAACCCTATACCGTTTCAGACAAATGGCTATCCAACATCTTCTTAAAGACTTCCAGTGTTGGGGCATTCGCAACTTCTGGAGGCAAGCTATTTATCTACCTATCCATCCACCCCCAACCCCCCATCCACCCCCCATTTATCCACCCAACCACCCACCCACTCACTCACCCACCCACCCACCCACTTATCCAATCCATCCATCCACCCACTCACCCATCCACCCATCCATCCATCTTAGAGATTTTGCAATCATTAACAAATCCATATTGTTAAACATATTCAGTAGAGTTTTACCTACCATGGCCCATCACTTATTCTCTGCATCACTTATTTTTCACTCCTTAGAAAACCATTTTGCCATTTCAGCCAAAATTGACTACTCTGCTCAAAGAAAATAAAAGATAAGTACTTTCGTCAGATTGTTTCTTAAGCAGCATCTCTCCGCTTCTCAAGGTCTTTCTCACATGCCACTGCATCCCCATAGGATAGGAGAATTCCCCCCTCTGAAAAGGGAGGCATGCATTTCTGTTCTGACCCCCCCCTCGTTCCACACCAAAGCACGCTCCGAGCCAGAGGTAAATTACGTCATTTAATTAACAGACAAACAGGTCCTTGGCAGCAAGCCGGCACAGAGAAGCTCATACAAAGTTCTCCGACATTCGATTCTGTGTTGACTTCTGCAAAGAGGGGCTTGTGCACAAGTAGTCTTTTTACAGTCTGGAGAGGAGCCTAATGACCACCAGCTGAGTGCAATCACCTCCTGTAATTGCGTAATTGTTCCTGATGCCTATTAGCTCTTCGGAGCTAATAGGCATCAGGAACAGAGCTAATAGGCATCAGGAACAGAGCCAAGGTGGCGCAGTGGTTAAAAGCAGCACTGCAGGCTACTGCTAGATCAGCAGGTCAGCGGTTCAAATCTCACCGGCTCAGGGTTGACTCAGCCTTCCATCCTTCCGAGGTGGGTAAAATGAGGACCCAGATTGTTGGGGGCAATATGCTGACTCTCTGTAAACCGCTTAGAGAGGCCTGAAAGGCCTATGAAGCGGTATATAAGTCTACTGCTATTGCTATAAGTCTACTGCTATTCGGTGCCGGGCATCCAGGAACAACTCACTGCTGGCTTCCGGCTCACTCTCCCTTGTCTCCTTCCAACTGGTTCAAGGCTTAGGCGCCTCCTGGTGGCCAACCAGCCTCTCTGCGCACTGCTCGGAGTCGGAACCCTGTCCAGGGTCCTCCACATCCTCCAGAGCCGACTCAGAGGGCCCCTCGCTGTCGGAGTCTGGTGGCAGCTCCAACGGCTCCTGCTGGGCCACAACACATTAGGATCGAGAGCATGGGACACTGATAGAGGGGCAGGGTTTAGAAGGCAAGTCAAACCGAGGTGGTTGGTGAAGATGATTTTAGAAACCGAAGACTGTTGGAAGTGCCAGGTGGAAGTATGAGACTTAATAGCATAAAGGATCTTTCCACAACCTCGTAATTACAAGGAGTTTCTATGCCCCCAAGCAAGTTGCTTCTCCGTTCAGTATGAAAACATTACAATCGGGGCTCTTCACAATGACAAACAATTTAAGGGGTTGACACGTATTGATCCTGCGTTACCTTCCCACCTTCCTGGTCCCTGAAACCTATCTTTTTGGATTTGTGTGGCTCCTCCTGGATCTTCGGCTGGTTTCCAGACAATTTCTCTGTCTGACTTGGGGAACCGATCAGTAAATAAAACGGCGTAATTTACTTGATCCCAAGGATAATGGACTGACCGGAATCTCCTCTTTGCTGGGCTCCTTTTAAGGGCGGATGGCAGCGCGGAGTCGATCGGCGGATGCTTGGGAAGATCTGTCTGCTTTAACCGTCTAAATGAAGGTGTGAAGACTGGAAGCCCTTCATTTGGAAGGAGTAATAGATAATCAAATGCAAATCCTTCTCTGGATCTAAGGACTCGGAGTGATACTTTGAAAGAACAGGATGAGCCGCTTGGCTTAATGAAATCATTTTCAGGGGTCACGTGAGGCCTCAGAGCAGAATGAAAAGGTTTTGCCGATTGCCAATTCCTTAGTTGAAAAATATCTCATGTTCGTTGCAGGAGTAAAAAGGTGGCAAAGTAATTATCCAAGACTTACTTCCTTCCTTCCTTCCTTCCTTCCTTCCTTCCTTCCCTCCCTCCTTCCTTCCCTCCCTCCTACTATTCCTTCCTTCTCTCCCTCCTTCCTATCCTTCCTTCCTTCCCTCCCTCCTTCTCTCCTAACATTCCTTCCTCCCCTCTCTCCCTCCTTCCTACCTTCTTTCTTTCTTTCTTTCTTTCTTTCTTTCTTTCTTTCTCTTTCCCTCTCTCCCTCCCTCTCTCTCTCTCTCACCCTCTCTCTCTTTCCTTCCTTTTCCACCCAGATTTATGGTGCAAAATGTTTTGGAAATACTGGTTTATGAAGAAAGTCGTAATAATAATAATAGTAATTAAAAAATGTCCTTCTAAATGCCAATAAAATTTAATCACTGGTGCTCAAGTTGGACAGCATTGCAGGAAAATTGAGGAACCCTTAAAGAAAGCAAGGGAAAAAAATGGTTTTAACAGTTGAAGGAGGTGCCTTTCCTACAATAAAGAAAGCCAGTGTGAGTTAGCAGGCTGCAAGGAAAAATTAAGAGCATTAAATAGCTCATTTTTGTCTTATAGCACAGCAGAAGTATTTAATTGGCTGAACACATACTGTGATTTTGAGTTTCAGTGCAAATGGTTCTCTCCTGGCCAGACTTCTGGTCACGATTGTGGTCGTATGTCGAGGATATCTGTGTTTACTGCCTCCTGATTTTATATATTTGCTTGCCGGTTTCCATTCTCCGGCCCTGTGGCTTGTCTGATATTTATATGCAGAAGCAGATTCTAGAGAAGAATAAGATAGCGCTTTCGAAAATCAATAAGTAATTTTGCTCCTTGGGGCTGGGGAAGGCTAGGAGTGGGCTGGACACGACACGTAGTTAACAACTAACCGAATGGACACATGCACGCATGCGCGCGCGCGTGCGCGCGCGCACACACACACACACACACAGAATGTCAGAGTTCCAAATATCATCCTCAAACAAATATCACTCCAAGGCTAGAAGTTCCTCAAAGTTGCAATTTATTAAAAGAGCCACATTGGCACATCTGGGAAAACCCGGATTGGAAAGCTTTCAGATTTTCCCACCAGTTGAAAGTTCAAGATCCTGTCCACACACCCCCACACACACACCCACGAGTTCAACACATGGTCCAATCTTCCAGTGCCACGAAGAGAGATTCCACCCATCCAGTTCTGGCCAGGTGCAGAGACAAAGATGACCTTGGCTTTCTAAGAAGAATGTTGTTATGGCTACATATCACCCAACTACCTTCCCATTTTCCCACAATAGAAAGTAGACAGTCGAAAGCGTGGCAGGAAGTCCAAAGGAAAAGATGGCTTGCACTCATCTCTCTCTCTCTCTCTCTCTCTCTCTCTCTCTCTCTCTCTCTCTCTCTCTCTCTCTCTCTCTCTCTCTCTCTCACACACACACACACACACACACACACACACACACACACTCCCAAAGAGTAGTCAAACCTTCTGAAGATCCAGCCTAGCATAGCCCAGCATTTATCCAGCTGTTAAGTCAATACGTTTTACCCCATGGGTTGCCCTTTAGGTACTCAAGATGGTTAAAGTTGGGTTTGCTATGCCATGAGAATGCAGACATCATGGTTTACAGATGGCTAGGGGGTTTGCCAGGGTACACCCAAGGATCAGTTATTCAATGAATGACGTCTGTGGAGATTCTCAGTCCTCCAGGTCATGGTTGTCCCAAAGGTGCCTTTTTCAAGAGGCAACTGGATTGTCTTGTTATTAACAGCTTAACAGAGTTGGAAGGGACCTTGTAGGTCATCTAGTTCAACCCCCCGCCCAAGCAGGAGACCCTACCCCATTTCTGACAGAGGGCAGTCCAGCCTCTTCTTGAAAGCCTCCAGGGATGAAGCTCCCACAACTTCCGAAGGCAACTTCTGTTCCATGGGTTGATTGTTTCTCCCTGTCAGGAAATCCCTCCTTATTTCAAAGATCTTGAAATTCTGTTAGAAATATTGTATTTTCTTATAGACTTCGGAGAGAGATAATCAAGCTTCTTCTCCAGCATTTATCTTGGTGCCTGTTCAGAGTGGTTTAAAATCACATTTTAAAAAGGAAGAGAATACATCTCCTTCCCCATTTAGTCACTGTGCCTCAAGAGGAAACTTTCCGCCACAATAACGCTCCAGTGTAATTGTAGTATGGCTAACTTTTTTTTTTTTACGCTGCTAAAGATCTCGTCAGCCCACAATAATGTTATTTTCTGGATAGTTGCTGGGGATGCTTTCATGTCTTCTCTTTTGCATTCATCTTTTTTTCTAAAAAAAAAAAAGGTTTATACTGTGGATGATATACTGTATTTGATGATTATATTCTGTACGACCGAGAGTCTTTTGATTGCGGTGGGTAGAAGTCTAATTAATCGATCAAGCGATCAATCACCCAACCAGCAAGCTGCGTTTTTTTTTTAATTCAAGAAAAGATGATTTATTTGTGGTTTGCTTTGGTGTCATGGTGTCCTACTGAAAGGGCAGCTACACTGATTTTGTCTGTCTGTCTGTCTGTCTGTCTGTCTGTCTGTCTGTCTGTCTGTCTATCTATCTATCTATCTATCTATCTATCTATCTATCTATCTATCTATCATCTATCATCTATCTATCTACCTTTTATCTGTCTGTCTGTCTGTCTGTCTATCATCTATCTATCTATCTATCTATCTATCTATCTATCTATCTATCTATCTATCTATCTATCTACCTTTTATCTATCAGTCTGTCTGTGTCTGTCTGTCTATCATCTATCTGTCTCTGTCTATTTGTCATCTCTCTCTCTCCCCCCTCCATTTATTTTGGTATGGCTTTACATGTTCACATTGGTATCTTAGCAGAAAAATCTATATATGTCTACATATGAGTGAGAAAGGCAGTTCAGAAATGTGGAAGATATATGATAGATAGATAGATAGATAGATAGATAGATAGATAGATAGATAGATAGATAGATGACAGATAGAAGATAGATATAGATAGATAGATAGATAGATAGATGGATGGATGGATGGATGGATGGATGGATGGATGGATGGATGGATAGATAGATAGATAGATAGATAGATAGATAGATAGATAGATAGATAGATAGATAGATACTGATGATAGATGATGGATGATAGATGATAGATGATAGATAGATGGATAGATGGATTGATAGATGATAGATGATAGATGATAGATGACAGATGACAGATGACAGATGATAGATAATAGAGAGATAGATGGATGATAGATGATAGATAGATAAAAGATAGATGATAGATAAATAAATGATCAATATTGATGGATATAGAATGGCTGGCTGGGGAATTCTGGGAGTTGAAGTCCACAAGTCTTAAAGTTCCCAAGTTGATTCCTGTGTTAGACGTCTCAACGAGACAACAACACATTTCTAAAACACCAGACACACACTTGTTCCTGACGCCGGCCGAGGTGAATTGAAAAACCATCTATAAGACAGCCCAGAAGGTCGAAGTCTGGAATGAAACTCTGAGGGATGAAGCCGGCCACGAATTTAAAACCGGCTGAGCGAGAGTCACTTCATTCATCCCAGATTGCTTTGGCCTGGTGATCCCTCGCAGAAGAATCTTTTTCTCCTTGAACGAGACACTTTCAAATGGGAGCAGAGCTTTCGCTGGCTGGCTGGCTGGCGTTTCTGTCTCTCGGGGCGTTGCTTAACCTCAAGGCAACACGAGGAGGTGAGCAGCGTCTGCAAAATTGTAGAGTTTAAACATTGGGAACATCTGTGGGACTTTTCCCCTTGACATCTGGCACGCAGCAGAGCGTTCTGACCGAGGCTTCCCGAGAGCAGGAAGCAAACTCTTGGTCCTGACAAAAAACCGCTTTTATTAATTTGCTGTGAATTCTGATCATCCACATCCAGCAAAGTCTTTCGAGGGAGGATTTACAGTCACAGACCTTATCATGCTTGGAGAGCTGCCAGGCCGACATCTGCAAAACCTGGCAAGGAGTCTCGGAGAGTCACGAACCAATGAAGCGAACTAATTGTCTCCTGCAAACTCCACTCCCCTTTCGCTCCTCTTTTATTCCCTCTGGGAGGGGCCATTCATCGTCCACCTGTGGCCTTCCTCCCAAGTCGACCCCAGTTCTTTAGCTGTTCCCTTTGTCTGGCAACTCACACTGGGAACAGGCTCCAGCTGTTCATCTGCCTCACTGATGTCTGACTCTGAAGGCAGCTGATAACTGGCATACGGCCCTGGCCCCCTCTCTGCCTCCGACAGAGAGCCCTCATCAGAGCCTTCCCCAGACTCCAGGACTGGCCCATCTTCCTCCCCAACCTCCTCACTGTCCGAATCGGCTGTCAGCTTCACTGCCCACTGGCGGGCCACAATATAAGAAGCTTCAGAGCTGAAGAAGCTGATGAAGCTTCTTGGGTGAGAAGCAAAACATCTTCAAAAGAAAAAACACACAAAAGTCCAGTTGCCTCCTGAAAAAGCACCTTTGGGACTTACGGGATTTGCGTCTCTCTTTTCTATCCTCTCTCCTCCCTTCCATTCCTAGTTCTCTTCCCTCTAGACTTGATCTCCTCCTTAGTTATTGGCACCGGATTTATTTATATGCTGGCATTAATCAGATTTGTGGCACTTTTAGCGCAGCGAATAACAAAGGATGCCATCAGCCGCTATTCTTTTCCTGTGAATAAGAACCACTGATGCCAGGCGTGGGTGGTGGATGGGTGGCCAGCTCTCTCTTTGAACAAAACGCGTGCCTTGCGTTTCGCCCCCAGCTACACTTTCTCAAGTCTGAGCAGGGTAAGGCATTTGTGCAAAAACCTTTCAACGATGGAAAGAAGGTTTTTGAAATAAAGTGAGACTCTTGGGAGCAAAGCTGACAGAATTCAGCCGCTGGCGGGGGGAACACGAGCCTGGTTTCCCCCCCCCCCTTTTAAAAATCTCATCTCCTGCCCCAAAGTTTGTTTTCATTCATTTGGTTTAGCTTTCTGGTGCATCCCCCAGCATATCAGCATGAAAAATATAATTCGAAATAGCTGCGTCAGTTGAGTGGTGTCAAAACAGAAAGCGATAATGCCGTCTGCCAAATGCAAATCTGTGGTTTTTTTTTAAATAAAGAAAAGAAAAATATCTGAGCAGAAAGTTTTAATACTTCAAGCACAGAGAGGCGAAGCAGAAAGCAGGAGTCCCACCATAGGGGAATCCTAGAGAGCTCGTTTTACCCCTGATTTCTCCGCATTCAAGAGAAACAGCTTCTCTCCATCACAAAGAGTCCATGGTTCTCCTGTAAACCAAGAATGCTCACCAAGACTGGGATCAAAGAATGGAATTTTTTAACTTGTAGCTGGATGGGATTCTGAAAGTATCTTTGCGAAGAACAGATCTATCCCTGCTTTCTCACGATGGGTTCATTGTCTTTTCTTAGTACAGGAAATGTTCAGACCGGTCTGTGAATACCTTCCTCTCAAGCGACATGATACCATTTAGAACTTAGAATAACAGGGTTGGAAGGGACCTTGGAGGTCTTCTAGTCCTACCCCCTGCCTAGGCAGGAAACCCTATAGCATGTCAGACAAATGGCTGTCCAACCTCTTCTTAAAAACCTCCAGTGTTGGAGCATTCACAACTTCTGGAGGCAAGTTGTTCCACTGATTAATTGTTCTGACTGTCAGGAAATTTCTCCTTAGTTCTAAGTTGCTTCTCTCCTTGATTAGTTTCCACCCATTGCTTCTTGTCCTGCCCTCAGGTGCTTTGGAGGATAGCTTGACTCCCTCTTCTTTGGGGCAACACCTGAGATATCGGAAGGCTGCTATCATGTCTCCCCTGGTCCTTCTCTTCATTAATAGCAATAGCAATAGCAGTTGGACTTATATACCGCTTCATAGGGCTTTCAGCCCTCTCTAAGCGGTTTACAGAGTCAGCATATCGCCCCCACAGTCTGGGTCCTCATTTCACCCACCTCGGAAGGATGGAAGGCTGAGTCAACCTTGAGCCGGTGAGATTAGAACCGCTGAACTGCAGATAACAGTCAGCTGAAGTGGCCTGCAGTGCTGCATTTAACCACTGCACCACCTTGGCTCCTATTAAACTAGACATGCCCAGTTCCTGCAACCCTTCTATTTAAACTCAACATTCAGACTAAACCAGTGTTTCTCAACCACATGGACTTTAAGATGGGTGAAACTCAACTCCCAGAATTCTCCAGCCAACTGTGGAATATTGGGCTTGACGTCTGCACACCTTAAAGGATGAGGAACACCAGTTTAGACCAAGCCAATGTCCTCCAAAAAATGCTCCGATGGTGTTTATTACACCAAGGAGCTCCAGAACCGCGATTCCCATACTTCTGGATCGGCTTCAGTTTGGTCGAGGGATCAAGATGGCAGATGGTGGCATGACCAAGTCACAGCCAGGCAAGTCGCGAGAATTGCTCGCCTGCCCGCCTAAGGGCCCAGGGAGAGTTGTACCAACGGCACATGATGCTCCGAAGCTGGTGTCCACAGGTAGTTTCCATAGCAATCTGGTTGCAAGGTGAAGCTGTCGCCTTTCTGCAGCCTTCCTCAGAGGCCCACTCCGGGCAACGTTGCATATAAAGTTATTTTTCTGACCTAATTCTCCGTGAGCCCCCAAGCCTACTTTTCCATGCGCTGCCTTCCCTGCTGTTGCCATAGAAACCCCTCCTCTGCCATCCTCGCCCAACCATCCCTAAGATCGGCTGCCTCCCCTCCGAGAATGGCAGACGGACACAATTTGGGCCGAAACGGGCCGAACACTTCATTCAAAATAAAATAAAATAAAACGCTGAATGGAATATCATCCTAAGCGGGAGGAGGAGGAGGAGGAGGAGGAGGAGGAGGGAGGGAGGGAGGGAGGCAGTGCATTAAATTAACCATGGGATAGTTCATCTTTTCTTCGACCTCTTTCTGTACTCAAATCCTCACCTTCTCCTGAGGTGTGAATTTCATCTCATTAGGGACCCGGCTCATTTGCAGTCCGGCGAAGAGCAGGAATGCTGAACAAGATACCACGGAATTAAAGCGTGCTCGGGGAGCGGGAAGGAAACGGCAGCAATTTCCTTTACACACATCTGATGCTCTTCTAATCCTGGGAGGGTTTCTTCCCAGAAAAATGGCATGAAGTTATGATGGGCTGAGCCATGATTATTGCATAAGGCACACTTGGATGGTTGTGTCAAAGCCAAGCAGCCCTGCTACGGCTTAATGCGCTGTGTAAACTCAGCTTCTGTAAACCTTAGGCCTTCTCCTAAATTAGGCAATATTTTCTTCTCATTTGGCTCGGTGTCACATCCGCACCCCGGGAACCCATCCACAATTTGCATACGAAACAGGTGACTTCTTTCAGTCGACTCCAAAGGCTTCCTTCTTGTGACACTTGAAACCATTTCATCCCAGTGGTTCTACCACAAAACCGCGGACGACAAAATCGCGGTCGACGAAAGCGCGTATGTGACGTCATCACAGCGCGACGGAAAAGATCGAAAAATGTAAAAATAAAGCTAAAACCTTCCCCTACCCCCCCAAACCTAACCCTAAACCTAACCCTAAACTTAACCCTTAACGTAACGAAAAACCTAACGCTAACCCTTAACCTAACGCTAAATGTAACGCTAACGCTCTAACCCTAACCCTAACCCTTAACCTCACCCTAACCCTAACCCTAACCCTTAACCTAACCCTTACCTTTATGTGAATCGGCTTGCTGTAATTTAATTTTTATTTCAATTTTTCGATCTTTTTCGTCGCGTTGTGATGACGTCACATACGCGATTTCGTCGACCCCGCTTTTGTGGAACGCGCTTTTGACGGGTCACGCATCCCAGTTACAATACACGCCCTGCAGACCGACGTAAGCATCGTGGTTCTTATCAAAGGAACACACCCGGTTATTTTTCTTAGCATACATTCAAATGTACTTGCAACAAGAGACTACCTGCCAGCTGGGCAAGAAACAGTGAATTGAAGATGGTTCAGATAAAAATCTAATTTAATTTAATTAACCACATTTATATGCCGCCCAATCCCGAAGGACTCCGGGCGGCTTACAAAAATGAAAGAGAAAGAAAAAAAAGAAGACACATAACGAACACTTAAAATGGAGTGGAAAATGGAGTGGAATGAAGAGCTGGGAGTAGAACAGGACTTGAGATCGCCCACAGGTTCGCCAGACAGCAACTTCTCATCAGGAGGCTTCAAGACAGTGGTCTCAACTGGATTTAGAGCCGAGGTGGCGCAGTGGTTAGAGTGCAGTACTGCAGCCACTTCAGCTGACTGCTAAGCTGCAGTTCGGCGGTTCTAATCTCACCGGCTCAAGGTTGACTCAGCCTTCCATCCTTCCGAGGTGGGTGAAATGAGGACCCAGACTGTTGGGGGCGATACGCTGACTCTGTAAACCGCTTAGAGAGGGCTGAACGCCCTATGAAGCGGTATATAAGTCTAACTGCTATTGCTATTGCTATTGTTTATTGCTTGGGAGATGAGGGATTAGCCATCGTGCTAAGCCCACCATTGGTGCCTTTAATGACACTACTGTCAGGCCTGCAAGCCATATATTCTTTTTTGGACTTTAGATCTGCCATTATTCCATTATGCATTTTCTATTGTGGTGAAATACATAACAACATTCTTCTTAGAAAACCAAGGTCATCCTTTGTCTCTGCACCTGACCGGAACTGGATGGGTGGAAGCTGCTAGTGTGACAGGGGAAGTTTGGACCATGGGATGCACTTGTGGATGTGGTGGCAGGATCTTGAACTTTCAACTGGGTGGGAAAATCTGGAAGCTTTCAGATTCGGGTTTTCCCAGATGTGCCAACATGGCTCTCTTCATAAATTGGAACTTTGAGGAATGCTTTGCCTTGGACTCTGATTTAATTTTGGATGCTATTTGGAACCCTGACATTAACCCGAATCTCCTTTACAGTACTTCACCAGCTACCCTGAAACCTGGGGTGCTATCCAGGGTCCTGAGCCCCTGTTTCCCTGAAAATAAGCCCTCCCTGGATAATAAGCCCAATCGGGCTTTGGAGCGCATGTACTAAAATAAACTCTCCCCCAAATATAAGCCCTCCCTGAAAATATTGCAACACAGCAGCAGCCATGAAGTGACCACGCTTGTTGCCTCCTGCACTTCAAAAACAATAAGACCTCCCTAAAAATAAGGCCAAGCACTTATTTCGGGGGTCAAAAGAAAATAAGACCCTGTCTTATTTTGGGGAAAACATGGTAGAGTGGCATACTTCCTTGTCAATCGCTTAAAGAATTCATTTATTAACTGCTTTTCAGCTATTAACAACCCTCGGATGAGGAAGTTTGACAGCACTGGTTGAACTTCTTTCTAATCTTTGAGCGTCTCTGCTGCTCTCTGAGCTTGGTTATTTTCTGACGTTTCCCTACCCAAACTAGGTTACATCATCAGTGCCCAGTAAGGAGTGAGATTTCCCACTATTTTATATTTTAGTGGCTTGCTCTGTTAGTTAACCTGCTCTGTTAACCTGCTGTTAGTTAACCTGCTTTGTTAACCTGCTTTCTTCTCTATTTTATATTCTTTGTATTCTTTTAGAGTTGTTTTTATGTAAGCCGCCCGGAGTCCTTCGGGATTGGGCGGCATATAAATTCATTAATTAATTACCTCCACTAGACAAATTACCTCCACTAGACCGATTAGATCCCACAGATTAGGCCTCCTCCGAATTCCATCCGCCGGCCAGTGTCGACTGGCGACTACCCGGAGGAGAGCCTTCTCTGTGGCTGCTCCGACCCTCTGGAACGAACTCCCCGTGGAGATTCGAACCCTCACCACCCTCCAGGCCTTCCGCAAAGCCCTTAAAACCTGGCTGTTCCGACAGGCCTGGGGCTAAAGAGCTGTTGCCCCCGTCTCGAATGGTATGACTGTTGTGCGTTTTTAAATTATGTATTGTTATGTTTCGTTTTTTATTTTTTTGTCTGTACCCCCCTTCCCTGATTTGATTTGTCAGCCGCCCTGAGTCCCCTTCGGGGGAAAAGGGCAGCATATAAATATAATAAAATGAAATGAAATGAATTAAATTTACAATTTACAATTTTAGTGTTTGTGGGAATGGTCTCAGAAGTGTTTAATTTAGGCTGTGTATTGTTAGCTTGTTTGACAATTCCTTGGTCAATTCCTTGGTCAATTCCTTGGTCAATTCCTTGGTCAATTCCTTGAAACAATACCCTGACAGTGTGGGGTTGGACTAGAAGATCTCCAGGGTTCCTTCCAGCCCTATGATTTTACCTTTCTACAGGCTCAACACAAAAGACAAAGAACAAGGCAGCCTTGATGTCTTACTTTCAGCGCCCAGAGACATCTGTTTGTGCACTGAAGAGATTGAGATGCTGGGGGGGGGGGGAAACCCAGCGTAATTTAATGCAGAGGAGAATTTTCACTCTTCAATAGAATCAGAATTTTATCCGGAGAAGAATACATTTCGAGGGCACCAGTCATTATCTAGCTATTATTGTGGTGATGTTATCAGTCTTAAAAAAAAAAGGAGAAGTTAGAAGCTCAACCAAGTATAAATACCAAAAGATCAGAGTGTGTTTTTCTATCACTTTGCCACAGGGCATCGTTGATATCGCAAACCCTTTGCTATCATCTCCTGCATTATGAATGGAATCTCTTTAATTGCATTGTGCTTGGACCCATCTCTGAGAATTAACACCAACAAACTCACAATACATACAATGCCCAGAAGCGACAATGGGTGCGTGTGTGTGTGTGTTTTATGAGTTCAAGTTATTTATTAAGTCATCCTTGGGTTAAAAGGAGACAGATTTGGGAGTAAGTAACTTCTCCTTGGGCCTCCAAACAATAACATTTAGATTAATTATAGGCAAATCTTTTTGGAGTTTGTTTTTTGCTGCCAATCAGCCAGTTTCACGGATCAGTTTCATAATCAGGAAGAATATTATCTTCAAGTAAATGGGATGTAAAGGTTTTAGAATAGAATATCAGAGTTAGAAGGGGCCTTGGAGGTCTTCTAGTCTAATCCTTTGCTCAGGCAGGAAACCCTATACCGTTTCAGACAAATGGTTATCCAATCTCTTCTTGAAATCTTCCAGTGTTGGAGAATTCATAACTTCTGGAGGCAAATTGTTCCACTGATTCATTGTTCTCACTGTCAGGAAATTCCTCCTTAGTTATAGGTTGCTTCTCTCCTTGATTAGTTTCCACCCATTGCTTCTTGTCCTACCCTCAGGTGCCTTGGAGAATAGTTTGACTCCCTCTTCTTTGTGGCAGCCTCTGAGATATTGGAAGACTGCTATCAGGTCTCCCCTAGTCCTTCTTTTCATTCAACTAGACATACCCAGTTCCTGCAACCGTTCTTCATATGTTTTAGCCTCCAGTCCCCTAATCCTCTTGGTTGCTCTTCTCTGCACTCTTTCTAGAGTCTCCACATCTTTTCTACATCATGGTTTAGATTAGTAATGGCAAACGTATGTCACACACGTCAAAGGTGGCACACACCTTTGAGTGACACGCCAACATTCCCCAACACCCAACAACTTATTCTGAAAAGCACGCACCATTCTTGTGTGATTTTCAGAGTCTGCGGAGGCTGTGTGAGAATGGGGTGTGGTCCAGGATGAGCCAAGGTGGCGCAGTGGTTAAATGCAGCACTGCAGGCTACTGCTAGATCAGCAGGTCAGCGGTTCAAATCTCACCGGCTCAGGGTTGACTCAGCCTTCCATCCTTCCGAGGTGGGTAAAATGAGGACCCAGATTGTTGGGGGCAATATGCTGACTCTCTGTAAACCGCTTAGAGAGGCCTGAAAGGCCTATGAAGCGGTATATAAGTCTACTGCTATTGCTATTGCTATTGCTATTGGTCCATGAAACAACTACTGGGCAAAAAGTTATAGTCCTCTACAACGGGACTAAATGTTTTCCGATGGCTCCTATCTGTTGTCATCTTCTTTAAGAATTATGGATTGATTGTAGCAGGGAAGCCTCAGTTCTCCTTAAAAGGTTCCGACAAACTCTTGGATTTAAAATGCAATCAATGCGTGGTAGAGAATGCACTTCCTTGTAAAGGATTTCACTAATCTATAAGACTGTTTGTTTAGTTTTGACTTAGCCAACGAAGGGAATCTAGTAGTGGATCTTAGAACCCATGTTTTTTTTTTTAATTAAAAAAAATCCTGACATGTTTTCCATACTCAGTGAATTGTTCAATAAAGCGGAGGAGCTCCGCTTAATAAATAACCAGATTCGGAGTCAGTGTTACAATTGGAGATTCAAAATCGCCGGAAATGATATTTCATACTTTATGGATCAAATCTCACTCCAAGTCTTACTACTTCAAAGATTCAATGAAATTGAAACGAGTTCTGAAGGTGTGAATCAGTGTGGGTTTCAAAATGTTTTAGAACCTCTTCTGTAGGTGTGGCCTGCTTTGTGGGAGTGGCTTGCCAGCCATGTGAGAGAGTGGGGGTGGCTTGGCAGTCATGTGACTGGATGGGCATGGCCAACTTGTAAAATGTGGTGAGAAATGGTTGGAAGGAAGGAGGGAGGGGGGGAGGGAGGGAGGAAAGAAGGAAGGAAGGAGAAATGATAGAAAGGAAGGGAGGGAGGAGAAATGATAGGGTGGGAGAGAATGAAGGAAGGAGAAATGATAGAAAGGAATGGAGGGAGGGAAGAAAGGAAGGAGAAATGGTTGGAAGGAAGCAATTAGCAATTAGCAATTACACTTATATACCGCTTCATAGGGCTTCCAGCCCTCTCTAAGCGGTTTACAGAGTCAGCATATCGCCCCCAACAACAATCCGGGTCCTCATTTTACCCACTCGGAAGGATGGAAGGCTGAGTCAACCCTGAGCCGGTGAGATTTGAACAGCCCGAACTGCAGAACTAGCAGTCAGCTGAAGTAGCCTGCAGTGCTGCATTTAACCACTGTGCCACCTCGGCTCAGGAAGGAGAAATGATAGGGAGGGTGGGAGGGAATGAATGAAGGAAGGAGAAATGATAGAAAGGGAGGGAAAGAAGGAAGAAAGGAAGGAAGGAGAATTGGTAGGAAGGAAACGCGGCTGGGAGAGAGAGAGAGAGAGAGAGAGAGAGAGAGAGAGAGAGAGAGAGAGAGAGAGAGAGAGAGAGAGAGAAAGAGAAGCAACCTTTTTGCTACTAACAACAACCCTAGGAGAAGTTTGCAATCACCTCGTCGCTTTCTTGGCACTAACAATGCAAATGGAGAGAGAGATAAATTTCATTAGCAGCCGCCCGCAGCCGCCGCCGCAGAAGCACAAAATGGGCCGAGGTGTTCTGGGGGCTGTTTCACTTAATGGTCCGTGGGCCCTCCCCCCTCCTCCTGGTGGATGGCTTCAGATGGAGATGGCTCGTTTTACGTTGTAAACTTTATGGCTCCTTTTTAATGTTTTCATTTGTCTGCCGTTTACGGGATTCTGAGGTTAAAAAACCCATTTCCTCGTTCCGTTGGCTCCCTGACCAATGGCAACCCGCAAAGAAACAATAACAGGGGCTTGTAATTTAATATGCGATTTGGGGGACGATAACATCAATCACGCCACAGATAATCTGGGAACGGAGGCGGCATCGGCCAAAGCCACCTTCTCTAGGCGGTGCGCGATGCTCATTCTGTCCTAATGTCATCACGTTGGGGTGATATCTGGACTTCCAGATGTTGCTACATTATAACTCCCCGCGGTCCAGTTGCCCAACCTTATTAAGGGATGCTGGGAATTGCAGCTTATCGACACCTGGAAGGTCACCCCAATGAGGTGGATTGGGTGTTTGGAGCGCAGCGTTTTGACACACAACACAGCGGCTTTCAATTCACCGCCGGGCCAGAGGACTCAAATAACAGCTTTCATCCTACCTGCCATCCTTTCTCAACCCATCCAATGGAGCCATGTGATTCCTACAGTAGGAACGGAATGACAGTGGACCTAATGACCCATCAAGGCTGTGGTGGGCACTTGGCGTGTTTGGATGGAAGCCGGACAGTCCCTTCCTGTTGGAGATCCTTTAATGTGAATCCCTGCCGCGAACCAAAGGTCAGTTCTGATAGCTTAAATAGCCCCTTCCGGCCATCTCCCTCTATAATATCATGGCTTCCTCTGATGTGCACATCCTTAGCGCCGCTGTCTCTAAATTACTTTGGGGACATCAACATGTTGTGGGTGAAAACCTTCTCCATGCTGGTAATTACACACATTTTACAGCTGAGTCAGACTCCAGGAGTAGCACCCTCAGTCGCATATTTAATTATCTCCTTTGTCTTGCATGATTGTTCACCCGCCATCTGGAGGGGGAAAAAAAAACACTTCTAGCTTACTAGAGAGTGGAACTCAGGCAATAAAAGAAAGGGCACAATTAATTGTCCTCCCTTAAAGGGTCGCTCCAGAGAGGTCAGGCCAATTTCTCAAGCGCTTAGGAGAAGGGGCAAATCGTGAAAGGTCACTTGGTCTTCTCCCTACTTCTTCTTCGGGTAAAGTTCTCCTTGGCTTCACCCTCATCAGCGTTGGCATGTGGCACAATTCCTAAGACCTACCTAGTTTCAGTTTCAGTTTTCAGTTTTGGTTTATTTGTATGCCGCCCTTCTCCAGAAGGGACCCAGGGCGGCGAACAACTCAAAGGGGAAAGGGAACATACACAACAGTACACATAATTAAAATACACAAAAATCACACAGCCATACCAGTCGAGAGAGGAGGGGAACTCATCAACCCCAGGCCTGCCGGCACAGCCAGGTTTTGACGGCTTTCCGGAAGGCCTGGAGAGAGGTGAGGGTCCGGATCTCCGCGGGGAGTTCATTCCAAAGGGCCGGAGCTGCAACAGAGAAGGCCCTCCCCCGGGTGGTAGCCAGATGGCATTGGCTGGTGGACGGAACCCGGAGGAGGCCGACCCTGTGAGATCTGACGGGTCTTTGGGAGGTAATTGGCAGCAGGCGGTCTCTCAAGTACCCAGGTCCAATACCATGAAGGGCTTTATAAGTTACGACTAGCACTTTGAAGCGTATCCGGAGACCGATCGGTAGCCAGTGCAGCTCGCGGAGGATAGGTGTAACGTATCAACGTTACAACCTAGGGTGAAGAATGCATTGTAGAGCTAAGTCTGAATGCTCACCACCTACTAATTTCTCTTAAGTGAGAAATTACAGTGGGTGGATTATAACGATCACGAATGCGGTAGGAATCAGTCAAAGAATCTCTCCTTTAAAACGGGCTCACCAAGTTATGGCAGGCCATGTACAAAGAAGGCCCATCTCCCATGGGATACTTCTTGAGGTGAGGGTGGACAAGCTTTGTTGGAAGGCTGGAAGAAATCCAAACCAGCTTCTTGTCCAAGATGACAAGTTCCTTCTGACACTGGGTTCTTCCATGGGTGTTAAGCCCATATTTGATTATGTTTTAAAGCATAGTAAACTGTTCGAGGGCTCAGGGGCCAAGACGCTGAGTTTGTTGATCAGAAAGGTTGGCGGTTCAGCGGTTCGAATCCCTAGCGCCGCGTAACGGAGGGAGCTCCCGTGACTTGCCCCAGCTTCTGCCAACCTAGCAGTTCGAAAGCAGGTAAAAAATGCAAGTAGAAAAATAGGAACCACCTTTGGTGGGAAGGGAACAGCGTTCCGTGCCCCTTCGGCGTTGAGTCCTGCCGGCCACATGAACATGGAGACGTCTTCGGACAGCGCTGGCTCTTCGGCTTTGAAACGGAGATGAGCGTTGCCCCCTAGAGTCGGGAACCACTAGTACATATGTGCGAGGGGAACCTTTATCTTTAGGGGCCGAGAAAAAGTCTGTGCGGTCATCCCAACAGAACCTCATGAAGCTCTGAGTGATGACCGTCACGAGAAGGTATATCTCAGATACTTCATCTCTTATTTTTGCTTTTTTTGGAACGAAACGTATTAAATGGTCATTTTGTTCATCGGATGAGCTGACAGCAAATCAAACAAGATGTCTTTGGTCTCCTCCTCCACCGCCACCTGCCAACTTCCATTGGAGACTCTGAAAATGCCGACGGATAACTGATGCCTTGGGAGACTGGAACTGAGCCATTGCTGATTTCAGAGCAACGGGGGTTGATTAAAAGCCTGGGCGAGGAGTTGGGCTTTGCATTCCCACCCCCCCACCCCCAGCTCCTTCCTCTAGAAAGGAATAAAATAAAATGAGGATTTATTCCCTGTGAAATTGTTTGGTCATTGTTGGGAAGATGGATGAGCTGAGAAAGGAGGAGGCCAATGTAGCAAAATGGGGAACGGCTGAGAGGGAGGCATTTTTGATTGCTTTCTGTGTATTGAAAACTGCTGGGCGAGGGGGCTCGACCCGTTTTATTTACTCAAGCCTCCTCCGTGCAGCACATTAAAAACAATACCGAATGGCGGGCTTTGGTAGATTAAAGCGGGGTTTTTTTGCAAGTACAATTTTATACGTACCGACTCGAACAGGGAATCCTGCTGAGTTTGGGGAGCTGATTCCTTTTGGATTGTCCTCGGGAGTTTTTAAAATTAAAACGCAGAATAAAGCAGGACTGAGGGGGGTCTATTCAGACACAGCGTGTTGATCCTCTTCCTCAATTTGCCGTCCTTCAAATGGAAGTGCCGTTTCTGGAATTTCCAGAAGAGACCCGAGGTGGCGCAGTGGTTAGGGTGCAGTACTGCAGGCCACTTCAGCTGACTGTTATCTGCAGTTCAGCGGTTCTAATCTCACCGGCTCAGGGTTGACGCAGCCTTCCATCCTTCCGAGGTGGGTGAAATGAGGACCCAGACTGTGGGGGCGATATGCTGACTCTGTAAACCGCTTAGAGAGGGCTGAAAGCCCTATGAAGCGGTATATAAGTCTAACTGCTATTGCTATTCTGCCCAGCGTATCAGCTAGGAATGTTTGCAGAATTCGTTGACCCTAGAAAGAGTCATCAAAGCCAACCACAAAAGCCAGAAAATACCCACAGAGATAGCCACCTTGACCAGGGGTGAAATCCACTTACCTTTGCTATTTCCACAGGCGCCACCTCCATGCGTGCGCAGGAGATTCCCCGCATGCACAGAGCGTCAAAATGATGCCCAGGCTGGCAAAGTCTGCCACTGAACACGCCGGGCAAGCGAGTAAGCAAACAGCGAGGTAAGCGACAGCTAATATAAATGGCATGGCACAGCTGATCGTTGGAAAAACTGGTTCGCCTGAATTTTTTATTTTAGCATTAGAATTTAGAATCTTAGCATTTTTTTTACTACCAGTTCGTATGAACAGGTGGCATCTTTGCTACCAGTTTGGGCGAACCGGTAGCATTTCACCCCTGACCTTGACAGAATGGGACAACTAGCCACAGCCAACTGGCCATGAGCAGCTCAACTTGTCACAGCCAATTCACCACAGTCAACATACCATAGTCAACACACCATGGCCAATTCACTGCAGCCAACTCACCACAGTCAACACACCAGTCAACACACCACAGTCAACACACCACAGTCAACACACCATGGCCAATTCACTGCAGCCAACACACCACAGTCAACTCACCACAGTCAACACACCACAGTCAACACACCATGGCCAATTCACTGCAGCCAACTCACCACAGTCAACACACCAGTCAACACACCACAGTCAACACACCACAGTCAACACACCATGGCCAATTCACTGCAGCCAACACACCACAGTCAACTCACCACAGTCAACCCACCACAGTCAACTCACCACAGTCAACACACCACAGTCAACACACCACAGTCAACACACCATGGCCAATTTACTGCAGCCAACTCACCGCTGTCAACTCACCACAGTCAACACACCAGTCAACACACCATGGCCAATTCACTGCAGCCAACACACCACAGTCAACTCACCACAGTCAACCCACCACAGTCAACTCACCACAGTCAACACACCACAGTCAACACACCATGGCCAATTCACTGCAGCCAACTCACCGCTGTCAACTCACCACAGTCAACACACCATGGCCAATTCACTGTGGCCAACTCACCACGGCTAATTTCAAGTGGGAAAACTCGCCATGGCCAACTTGCCATGGAACACGGAAAAATACCTCTGGATTTTTTATTTTTTCTGTCAGCATCTTTCCTGCTCAGGCATTAATCTGATGCAATCAGACACCCCCCCCCCAAGATGAAAATGGGGGGAGGATTCTTCCGACAACCCACAAAGTAGATAAGGAAGTGGAATTTCTTCTTGGGAAACCAGAAAAGATGCTTACAACTTTATGGATTGCCTTCAGGGAAATGAATATATATATTTATCTACTGTATATAAAATTCTGCTTCTTGCTTGCCTGTAACTTTCCTTCTTTGAGAGAGAAGAAGGAGGTGGGGGATGCATTTTTAAAAATGTTGTTGAGCTCTTCTTTTCTTCATTATTTAGCCATTAATTTCTCACTTGTTTGGAAATACATCCATCATGTCTTTATTTGGTGGTATAACTTTCATTTATCTTGGTGGCGCTGACATCATTTTTCCCCTGAAGAAGAAGAAAATTATATCAGACTAAACCAGTAATAATTCTAGCTCTCTATTAAGGGACTCTTCTTGCCTTCTTCAACTCAGTATGTGCTGGATGTTTTGGACTACAACGTCCAACATCCCCAGCCAGCAGCATCCGACGATCATTTTGGTTACATTTTACCTACACATATGTACCGTGTTTCCCTGAAAGTAAGACAGGGTCTTATTTTCTTTTGACCCTCAAAATAAGCGCTTGGAAGACGTCTCCGTGGTCATGTGGTTCCTATTTTTCTACTTGCATTTTTTTTAAAAAAAATATGTTTATTTCCATTTCATTCCGTACAATCACATGTATACTGTGCATAACCGGGGCATATAACATTGAATAATAAACACAGCCCTCCCTTTTATAGACAATGCCCCCGAAAATACAAACCCAATATACCACCTTGACCCACCATACACCCTCTTTCACCCCCTCCAACTTTCGTTCTTCCTTCCAACATTCCCCTCTACTTCCTACTTCCCCTCCCCCTCTATCACTCCTCTCTCCCAATACATTCCCTCCCTTCCTTCTCCTCCTGCCTCCAATCCTCTCTCCCACCCTCTCTACCCCTCTTTCTTCTTTCGCTCTACTTGCATTTTTTACGTGCTTTCGAACTGCTAGGGTGGCAGTAGCTGGGACAAGTTACGGGAGCTCACTCCGTTACGCGGCGCTAGGGATTCGAACCGCCGAACCGCCGACCTTTCTGATGGACAAGCTCAGCATCTTAGCCACTGAGCCACCGCATCCCTAAGAAGGCATATATGGTGTATTTCTGCCATGAAACAATGTACGGTGTATCCCCTCTGGAAGCCACTCAGAGTAAGCAAGGCTATTTCCAGATAGCAATAGCAGTAGACATATACCGCTTCATAGGCCTTCAGGGCCTCTCTAAGCGGTTTACAGAGAGTCAGCATATTGCCCCCAACAATCTGGGTCCTCATTTTACCCACCTCGGAAGGATGGAAGGCTGAGTCAACCCTGAGCCGGTGAGATTTGAACCGCTGACCTGCTGATCTAGCAGTAGCCTGCAGTGCTGCATTTAACCACTGCGCCACCTTGGCTCAGATATTCCTCCACTGCAGAACGCCATTCAATTAAGAGCCAAAAATTAATTATCTGTCTGACTAGCTCTGGAATCAGAGGTCAGATCTCATTTTTTTCCGCGCCTACCTAAAAATCTCATCTCCGAGTCTGCCGACGGGAGTGAAATAAGAATCCGCTACATGAAACACTGGGAACAGATTCAAGACGAACATCTCCTCCGTTGGAGAGGACCAGCAGGTCAGTTCCCAGAACGGCCTGGCATGTCCTCTTCTTCACTTCTGGTCCTGTCGAAAGGTTGGTTTGGCATGTTCTCCTCTCTGGCTTTGGAAACCAGCCTCAGTTCTGCCAAAGGCAGCTTTGCTGTGGAACTCCACAACAAGGGCTTGCCAATTCACACCTTGATGTTGTTGGTTTTCTAACCAAGGTGCGAGGAAGGGAACAGATGCCTTGAGATGGCCTTACAGCCGCCTTCTTTGCAATTATTTTTTAAAAACCACGGTTTTTATTATTATTAAGCATTTAAAAATTAGCTGGAAATCTCACGTGAGTTTGGGCAGCTACGTTTGACTCTCTGGAGGACTCTCTAGAGAGAGAGAGAGAGAGAGAGAAAGGCGGATTTTGGCAGATGCATTTAATAGATAGAGAGCAAGTGGATAAACAGACGAGGCTGAGGAATTAACAGCCAAGCTTAGGGTGACTTAAGATTTATGGGACCTGCCTAATTCTTTGTAGAAATCAAATTCCTCATGAGGCAATAAAAATAAGATAAGGGTGGATGACCTGAATATTCTACACGAACAGACCTGGTTTATACATTTTGTAAAAGATGATGGTTCCCCTTGGACATATGTGCTAGTCGTTCCCGACTCCAGGGGCCGGTGCTCATCTCTGTTTCAAAGCCAAAGAGCCAGCGCTGTCCGAAGACGTCTCTGTGGTCATGTGGCCGGCGTGACTAAACGCCGAAGGCGCACGGAACGCTGTTCCCTTCCCACCAAAGGTGGTTCCTATTTTTCTACTTGCAATTTTTACCTGCTTTCGAACTGCTAGGTTGGCTATTCCGGCAGGCCTGGGGCTGTTGACCTCATGAATGAGGTCCAGCCCCCGCCCAGATTGAGTGCATGATGTGATCTTTTAATCTGTTTTTTCCTCTATCTTTTAATTCCTTATTCTTTTTTAATAATGTATTTCTGTAAGTCCTCCGGGATTGGGCGGCCTATAAATTTATTAAATACTTAAATACTTCTTCAGAACGGAAGGAGCTTCTTGGATGAAAAGAAAAATGTTTTGTATGTGTGTGTGTGTGGGGGGGGGAATCAAGGAAGCCCATTTGCCTTTTGGAAAAGCACCTTTGGGGCAACCAGGGTGGAGTGTCTCCCTAGAGAAATCTATGTGGAGGATTGAGACAAGAAAAGGAGAAACGTAGGATAATGGGGTTGGGATAAGGGACTTTGGAGGTTTTCTAGTCTGACCTCTGTGGCAGGAGATCCTATACCATTCTGGAGAAAGGACTGTCCAATCTCTTCTTGAAAACCTCCACTGATGGGGCACCCACTTCTGGAGTTGTGGAGTTGAGCCGAGGTGGCGCAGTGGTTAAATGCAGCACTGCAGGCTACTTCAGCTGACTGCAGTTCTGCAGTTCGGTGGTTCAAATCTCACTGGCTCAGGGTTGACTCAGCCTTCCATCCTTCCGAGGTGGGTAAAATGAGGACCCGGATTGTTGTTGGGGGCAATATGCTGACTCTGTAAACCGCTTAGAGAGGGCTGAAAGCCCTATGAAGCGGTATATAAGTCTAACTGCTATTGCTATTGGAGGCCAGCCGTTCCACTGATTAATTGTTCTCGCTGTCAGAAATGTTCTTGACTTTAGGATGCTTCTCTCTTTGAATGATCATCCACCCATTGCTTCTTGTCCTGCTCCCCCACCCCGCCCAAGTGCTTTGGAATTACAGAATTATGGAATAAGAGAGTTGGAAGCAGTGGTGGGTTGTAATTGTAATTGTAATTTAATAAATTTATATGCCGCCCGATCCCGTAGGCTTACAAAGTACGAGAGTAAAAATAAAAAAGTTAAAATATAGGGAAAGAGGAAACAGATTTAAAAGCAACACACCATACACTCAATCCTAGATGGGGCTGGACCTCGTTCATGGGGTCAACAGCCCCAGGCCTGCCGGAACAGCCAGGTTTTAGTGGCTTTTCGGAAGGCTGAGAGAGTGGGAAGGGTCTGGATCTCTGCAGGTAGATCGTTCCATAGGGTCGGAGCAGCTACAGAGAAGGCCCTCCCCCGAGGGGTCGTCAGCTGGCATTGTCTGGTCGACGGCACCCGGAGAAGGCCCAGCCTGTGAGATCTTATCAGCCGTTGGGAGGTATGCAGCAGAAGACGGTCTCGCAGATATCCGGGTCCTAGGCCATGTAGGGCTTTAAAGGTAATAACCAGCACCTTGAATTTACCAAGAACCGAAGAAGCTTCTCGAATGAGAAGTGAAACCTTTTCAAGGAAAATGAAAAAAAAAAAATTAGGAAAGTCCAGCTGGAAGAAACATCTTCGGGATTGGGATTGTAGGGTAAGCTGTATACCCAAAGCGACGGCCTCTTAAATCTGGAGCAGAATCTGCCTCTATCCAGACTCCACACTTCAAATTCCGTCACCCTGGTTGGTAGTCAAGGCAGCCTCCGGATCAGAAAGCAACAAGGCGGCCCCGAGAAAGGCCTTTCCCCCGGGAGAGGAGCTACTTGTCCAGGACTAGATTAATTTGCCCGGGCAACCTTGGATTTCATCAAAAGCAGGATGGTTATTTTCCCCCTCCTCCTCATCCCGAGGGACTTCCGCTTCTTAGCCCAGATGAAAGATCTAAGGGAACCACGGAGAAGCAAAAAATTTTATTTATGTGATGAAAGGGTCTCGTGGGAAGTGGGGGGGGGAGGTAAGCGGGGTGGTGGATCTGCCACAGACCACTAACTCGCTGCTCAATTTTCAGTTTGAGTGAAATGTCAAGGTGTGTTTTGAAAGTTCTCTGTGCGGTGGAAGGATGGGGAAGGCAGCCAAGACTCCGGAGGGAGGACCCCACAAACCAGAACTCATTCCTGTATCAAGGAAAAGAAAGGGGGTGGGGTGGGTGTGAAAAAACGAAAGAGGAGTGATGGTATTAAGGGGCAGGGAATTATTTATTCTGTCCCGAGATTTTATTTTGTTTTGGGAAGGTCTGAGTCGGCAAGGGTTCAGCACAGAGGTAGGGATTTTCCTGGGACTGAAAATAGAAGTGTTCGTCAACTTATGACCAAAATTGTGGCCGAAATTTTCTATCGCTAAGTGAGACATTTCCCCAGTGAGTTTTGCCTCACTTTACGACCTTGTGTCAGGGTTCCAAATAGCATCCAAAAGTAAATCAGAGCCCAAGGCAAAGCATTGCTCAAAGTTCCAATTGATGAAGAGAGCCATGTTGGCACATCTGGGAAAACCCGAATCTGAAAGCTTCCTGGTTTTCCCCACCCAGTTGACAGTTCCAGATCTTGCCCCAAAACCCACAAGTCCATCCCATGGTCCAATCTCCCACTGCCATGCTGGCAGCTTCCACCCATCCCGTTCCAGTCAGGTGCAAAAACAAAGGATGACCTTGGCTTTCTAGAAAGAATGTTGTTATGGCTACCTAGCATCGAACTCCCTACGATCCCATTTTCCCACCATAGAAAATGCATAGCAGAAGAATAGAAAGTGTGGCAGGCCAAAGACCCAAAAGAAAAGAAGGCTGAAGGCATGACACCTTGCTTATCACTGTCGTTAAGGGAATCACCGCAGTTCTTACGTTACTAACACAGTTGTGAAGTGATTCGGGCTTCCCTGGTGACTTTGCTTGTCTGGAGGTCACAGAAAGTGGATCACACGACCCCAGGACACTGCAATCGTCATAACGATGAGTCAGTTGCCAAGCATCTGGATTTTGCTCCCATGGCTGCAGGGATGCTGGACTGTCTGGCTATCCTCTGCTACCAATGTGGTCGGCTGGGATGAATGTTATTTATTTATTTGTCTTGTATGCCGCCCACTCCCGAAGGACTCCGGGCGGCTTACAAAAGACAAGGGAAAGGGGGGAACAAGACAAAGACAACATATTAAAAACAAAACCAACATTCACAATTTCCGTGGAGGTAGATGCTTCTCAGCTCCCCCCAGCCTGCTGGAACAGCCAGGACTTGGTGGCTTTGCGGAAGGCCGGGAGAGTAGTAAGGATCCGGATCTCAACAGGGAGCTCGTTCCAGAGGGCCGGAGCTGCAACAGAGAAGGCTCTCCCCCGGAGAGTCGCCAGCCGACATTGGCTGGCAGATGGAATCCGGAGGAGACCCAACCTGTGCGATCTAATTGGTCTGAGAGAGGTAATCGGCAGGAGGCGGTCTCTCAGGTACCCAGGTCCGATGCCATGTAGGGCTTTATAGGTAGCGACCAGCACCTTGAAGCGGATTCGGAGACTAATAGGTAGCCAGTGCAGCTCGCGGAGGATAGGTGTAACATGGGTGTACCTTTGTGCACCCACAATCGCTTGCACAGCTGCAATGTAAATTAGAAACCATCCACATCTGGAGAGCACTTGGTGGGAACCACTGCTTTCATAGCAGTGTTCCAATATTTGAGAGACTACGCCAAAGAAGAGGTAGTCAACCAGAGGTGGGTTGCTACTGGTTTGGGTGAACTGGTAGTTGAAATAAGCGACTTGGTTGACGTACCGGTAGGGACAGCAGGCTTGCCACACCCCTGAACTGGTTCCCCTGTTGCCCTGGCATGTATTTTTGACATTTTAAATGTCCTGTTCATGCGCAGATCTATTCACTGGCAACTGCTCACACATGCAAATTGCATGCACACTAAACCAGCAGTAATGCTGGCAGAAATCCACCCCTGGAGCCAACCTCTTCTCCAAAGCACCTGAGGGTAGAACAAGAAGCAATGGGTGGAAACTAATCAGGGAGTGAAGCAACCTAGAACCAAGGAGATATTTCCTGACAGTGAGAACAATCAATCAGTGGAACCACTTGCCTCCAGAAGCTGTGAATGCTCCAACACTGGAAGTTTTTAAGAAGAGACTGGGCAACCACTTGTCTGAAACGGTGTAGGGTTTCCTACCTAAGCAGGGGGTTGGACTAGAAGACCTCCAAGGTCCCTTCCAACTCTGTTATGCTATTCTATTGAACTTTAGAGCCACGGATCCCCCCCCTCTAGGGCAAGGTCGTCACAAGGACTCCCTCTGCGTGTTTGCGTGTGAGAAAAAGCAATTTCACACATGTGCGAGAGAGCAAGGACCAGCCATAACACAAAATTGGTGGAGCAATTTAAGGGCCACTTATCAAGTGGCATATATCTAGGGGCTGAAATGGTCAAGAATGCTCGACTGATGGATGGGGTAGTAAAGACACCAGCTGCAAATGCCAGCTAGGGAGAAAGCTTCTCCAGAAATCCAAGGTTATGTGTTTGGTGTGCAAATAACACACAGACAGACAGACAGACAGACAGACAGACACACACACACACACACACACACACACACACAGAGCTAAATTTACTCTACTTTTGATATTGGACTAAGATCCACGTGTGGTTGGAGAAAATGACACAAAAACATATAGACTTAAAACCAGAGATTTTTTATTTATTGGGAATTATACCAGAATTATATAATAGAGATTTGAAATATTGGGTTGTAAACGTTTTAACAGCAGCTAGAATTGTATTTGCAAAAAAAATATATGGAAAAATGAGAAAATACCAACGCAGGAGGAAACTATTCAAAAAATAATGGAATGTGCGGAAATGAGTAAATTGACATTTGAAATTAGAGAACAAGAAGATAAAAGAGGAGCGAAAGGGGAGTGGAGTTTGCAGGAGACCATTAGTTCGCTTCATTGGTTCGTGACTCTCCGAGACTCCTTGCCGAGTTCTGCAGATATCGGCCTGGCAGCTCTCCAAGCCGGATAAGGTCTGTGACTGTAAATCCTCCTTTGAAAGGCTTTGTTGGAGGTGAATGAGCAGAATTCACAGTCAAATAAACAGGGTTTTTTTTGGGTCTGGACCAGGAGTTTGCTTCATGCTCTTGGGAAGCCTCGGTCAGAACAATCATCACTAAACAAACTGTTGTAAGTTGAGGACTTACAACTCTTTCCCCCTGTGCCCCCTTTCTTTTGTGTAAAGGACTCAATTTCTACTCGTCTCTTATTTTGGCAAGTGGGCAAAATCTAACATCAAGCTGTTTATTTTTGAACATCTGAGAATGAACTTCTACAATGTTCCTTTTTAGCCCCTTGCTTCCACTCCCCCACCCCCCCCCTCGGCTTAATAGCCTTAGGAGGGAAGCTTTTATTTTGAGGAACGTTCTTCAGACCCTTGCCTTTTTTTCTGTTGCGATATTATCCACTTGTGAGCCACATAAAAGAAACTGTGTTTTAAGAGGATTTTCAGATTAGTGTGCTGTGCGGAAGAATTCTGCTGCATTATTTTTTTTTTTTAAAAAAAACCCAATTCTTATTTCAAGAGAAATTATTTTTGAAGTTGTTTTCAAACGAGGGGAGAATTTTCAGAGGGCTCTGCAGGGCGCGAATGTGTGGCTCCGGCATGTATTGAAGTCACAAGAGCCCAAGAATGGATGTTGACACCCAACTTTTGGCTTGCACAATCCAGCATTCTGCAACCTCCTCAACTCCCATGGCTGGGCTATGCGCAGGGGAGGTGTCTGGCCTGCAGCCATATTCTCTTTTTGGGGTCTTTGGCCTGCCACACTTTCTATGATTCTACTAGGCATTTTCTATGGTGGGAAAATGGGAGGGGAGATTGTATGGAGTTAGATGATAGGTAGCCATAACAACATTCTTTTGAGAAACCCAAGGTCATCCTTTGTCTTTACACCTCTGCACCTGATTGGAACTGGATGGGTGGAACTGCCAGCATGGCAGTGGGAGATTGGACCATGGGATGGACCCTAACCCTAGCAAGACTTCCTCATAGCAACCGATCCAGAAGGAGGATTCCTTGCGGCATTTATAGTCCATGCAGAATTTGAATTCCGTGAGGTTGGTTGGTGTTGAGAGCTCCTTAGGAAGTATCGGTTGATTGGTGGTTGGGAAGAGAGCCAGTTCTATTTCGGTTGGCCTGCCTCGTTGTGTACAGTTTGAATCAGGCACTTGACCAAGTGGTAGATTGTATCTACTTCCATCGATCGGTTGGCGGCTCCTTTGAGTGCCCTCAGGGTTTTCCCCCCCAGATGTTTAGCCTTGAGAGCCTGAAGACAGCTAGATGGACGAGCGGTAGAGGCTGCTGAATAGCAAATTTACAAAGAAGGGTGCATAGGATTTCAGTCCCTTCTTGAGACAGCTGGCTATGGACATCAAACAAGTAACTAAAGTGATTCCTAGTGCTAAGCACATTCTAAGGGCTGACCTGATACGCAGTTCATCCAAGCTCTCCCTAGGGAAGGTGAAGTTAGAGTAATCCAGCCTAAGGATCAGGGGTGAAATCCAGCAGTTTCTGACAGGTTCTGGAGAATTGGTAGCAGAAATTTTGAGTAGTTTGGAGAACTGGCAAATACCACCTCTGGCTGGCCCCAGAGTGGGGAGGGAATGGGGATTTTGCAGCATCCTTCCCCTGGAGTGGGGAGGGAATGGGGATTTTGCAGCATCCTTCCCCTGGAGTGGGGAGGGAATGGGGACTTTACAGTATCCTTCCCCTGGAGTGGGGAGGGAATGGGGATTTTGCAGCATCCTTCCCCTGGAGTGGGGAGGGAATGGGGATTTTACAGTATCCTTCCCCTGGAGTGGGGAAGGAATGGGGATTTTGCAGCATCCTTCCCCTGGAGTGGGGAGGGAATGGGGATTTTGCAGTATCCTTCCCCTGGAGTGGGGAGGGAATGGGGATTTTGCAGCATCCTTCCCCTGGAGTGGGGAGGGAATGGGGATTTTGCAGTATCCTTCCCCTGGAGTGAGGAGGGAATGGAGATTTTGCAGTATTCTTCCCCTGGAGTGGAGAGGGAATGGAGATTTTGCAGCATCCTTCCCACACAACGCCCACCAAGCTGTGCCCACAGAACCAGTAGTAAAAAAATGGAATTTCACCCCTGCTAAGGATCATCTGCCATTCACTTGGTTCTTCATGTCTCCCAACAAAGATTTCTCTACTTAAGCGACATTCGGATGATTGTTTGATAGAGCCAGGAAGAAAGGGCAGAAGATCCATTTATTCTGGTCTTTTTATGAAGCCTTAACGTGAGCAAAATATTGTTTTATATGCTGGGTCTCATTTGCAACATGCCTGACAATCTGTATCCCTGAAGCTGTTATCTTGAGAGCAAGGGCTGTTTCCGTTAATGTGTGTTGGATGCTATTTTAGGCAACCCCAAAACAAACAATCATAAGATATAATAACAGCTAACAAGCGCACACTTCAGCACCCCGTGAAGTCACTGGGATTTCTCCTTCCTCTAGACAAAGCTAACTAGGCCTGTATTGAATGCTCTTTTGAAGTTGTTTGGGGCTGAAATATGTCCGCACTGACCATTAATGTTCATCTGTGAAACGTATAGTAGCTACTGTACTTGAGAGACCGCCTGCTGCCAATCACCTCCACTAGACCGATTAGATCCCACAGATTAGGCCTCCTCTGAATTCCATCCGCCGGCCAGTGTTGACTGGTGACTACCCGGAGGAGAGCCTTCTCTGTGGCTGCTCCGACCCTCTGGAACGAACTTCCTGTGGAGATTCGAACCCTCACCACCCTCCAGGCCTTCCACAAAGCCCTTAAAACCTGGCTGTTCCGACAGGCCTGGGGCTGAAGAGCTGTTGCCCCCGTCTCGAATGGTATGACTGTTGTGTGTTTTTAAATTATGTATTGTTATGTTTCGTCTTTTTATTTTCTGTCTGTACCCCCCTTCCCTGATTTGAATTGTCAGCCGCCCTGAGTACCCTTTGGGGGAAAAGGGCGGCATATAAATATTATCAAATCAAATCAATCAATCAATCAAATACTCTTGCTACCCAAATCACGAGGACCGTGAACTTATGGTTTATTTCTCTTTCATTCTCCTTCCTAGAGGGAGCCTAATCAGCGAGGAAACCTGGAACATGGGAAGTCATCAACCGATCGATGGAAGTAGATACGACCTACCACCTGGTCAAGTGCCTGATTCAAACTGTATACAATGAGGCAGGCCAATCGAAATAGAACTGGCTCTCTTCCCAACCACCAATCAACCGATACTTCCTAAGGAGCTCTCAACACCAACCAACCTCACGGAATTCAAATTCCGCACAGACTATAAATGCCGCAAGGAATCCTCCTTCCGGATCAGTTGCTATGAGGAAGTCTTGCTAGGAAGCAGGGAGGAACATCTGCCAAAGGTTTCTACTTTGGGACTGGTCTCCTGTAGAGTATGAAGGAGATGACCACAACAGAACATAGAAGCTCCTGGAGAAGCAGCTGGAAACTGGCTAACCGCTGTCAATCAATGTCCCTATCTAGCAGGAATGGACAACTACGTCAACTTTACGATCTGTGGATTCATGGCTGGCTTCCATGATCAGGTAGCCATCATGGAAGATCAGATAATCACCCTGATAGCCAGGAATTTGATAAACCACGTGGACCTTCTCAGCCTGCTCACAAGGATGTTCCTATCCCATTGGCTCTATCGTTGTGACCACTTAACAGAAGTTAACAGGATAACAGAGTTGGAAGGGACCTTGGAGGCCTTCTAGTCCAACCCCCCACTCAAGCAGGAGACCCTCTACCATTTCAGACAAGTGGTTGTCCAATCTCTTCTTCAAAACCTCCACTGATGGAGCACTCACAACGCCTGAAGGCAAGCCGCTTCACTGATTAATTGTGAGCGAATGTCTCAACCGATCTGGATGAGATTAGATCATGGTTGCATTGATGTCAAGGTTCCAAATAGCATCCTCAATCAAATAAGAATCGGAGGCTGGAGATTCCGCAAAGGCCCAATTTTTTTAGAGAAGCCATGTTGGCACATCTGGGAAAACCCAAATCCGAAAGCTTCCAGGTTCTCCCCACCCAGTTGAAAGTTCAAGACCCTGGCCCAGCACCCACAGGTCCATCACATAGTCCAATCAGTCACTGTCCCAAAAGAAGATTCCTCCCAATGTCGCCCCTCCAGGTGCCGGGGTAAGATGACCTTGACTCTCTGAAAAAGAATGTTATTATGGCTACAAAGCTCCCAGGCTCCATACGATGCCCCTTTGCAGTTTCCCATGGTAGAATATGTGGCAGGCTTGAGGCCCACTGTAAAAGACAGCTGACTCTTGGCTGCCACGTTTTGGATCTTGGGGTCACATCATCAATGACAAAGCAGGGGTTCCAACCAATAGTGGGTTCCGGATCCCGTCAGAACCAGTGCGCTGCACACAGAGCAGCGTCCTAGTCAGGCACCTCCTCGGTGGAGGTCGTTCAGGCGCCGCACATTGTGCACGCATGCGCAATTGGCCAGTTGCATTATAAACAGCTATGGAACACGGGTGGGAGGGCAGGCCAAATAGCAATAGCAATAGCAGTTAGACTTATATACCGCTTCATAGGGCTTTCAGCCCTCTCTAAGCGGTTTACAGAGTCAGCATATCGCCCCCACAGTCTGGGTCCTCATTTCACCCACCTCGGAAGGATGGAAGGCTGAGTCAACCTTGAGCCGGTCAGATTAGAACCGCTGAACTGCAGATAACAGTCAGCTGAAGTGGCCTGCAGTACTGCACTCTACCCACTGCGCCACCTCGGCTCCTATTTCTTAGACATATATACAGAATCAGCCTCTTGCCCCTTCCTTCCTTCCTTCCTTCCTTCCTTCCTTCCTTCCTTCCTTCCTTCCTTCCTTCCTTCCTTCCTTCCTTCCTTCCTTCCTTCCTTCTTTCCTTCCTTCCCACTTATTTAGCAATAGCAATAGCAGTTAGACTTATATACCGCTTCATAGGGCTTTCAGCCCTCTCTAAGCGGTTTACAGAGTCAGCGTATCGCCCCCCACAGTCTGGGTCCTCATTTTACCCACCTCGGAAGGATGGAACGCTGAGTCAACCTTGAGCCGGTGAGATTTGAACCGCTGAACCACAGATAACAGTCAGCTGAAGTGGCCTGCAGTACTGCACCCTAACCACTGCGCCACCTCGGCTCTCTATAAGCCAGTGGCCGCTGCTCCTGGCTACTACCGGTATGGCTGAATCGGGCCCTACCACCCGGAACCCACAACTGGTTCCAACCAACATCCTCCCACCAAGGGTTGGAAAAATGTTTGGAAGGAATCCTTCTGCAAAAACCAGCCACTTATTCCACTTCAAGCCGAAAAGAAAATCCAGCCATCGACCAGGTTATCTGGGTCAGAAATTACTCTGAAATGCAGGTCAAATGCCACTAAGGAGAAGCAAGCAGCAGAAATCTCTAGACTTGTGTTAACTAAATTGAAGGCGCCCGTCGCTCCCTTGGAAGCACATGTCAGAAGTCGCGCGAGGGGTGGGGAGGGGGGGGAACGAAAAGAGAAGGAACAGAAGCAGATTGTCACTTTGGTTTAATTTCTTGGAAACGCACCATTGGATTTGGATTTTATTATATTTATATGCCGCCCTTTTCCCCCGAAAGGGGACTCAGGGCGGCTCACAATTTAAATCAGGGAAGGGGGGGTACAGACAAAAAATTAAAAAACGAAACATAACAATGCATAGTTTAAAAACACACAACAGTCATACCATTCGAGACGGGGGCAACAGCTCTTTAGCCCCAGGCCTGTCGGAACAGCCAGGTTTTAAGGGCTTTGCGGAAGGCCTGGAGGGTGGTGAGGGTTCGAATCTCCACGGGGAGTTCGTTCCAGAGGGTCGGAGCAGCCACAGAGAAGGCTCTCCTCCGGGTAGTCGCCAGTCGACACTGGCCGGCGGATGGAATTCGGAGGAGGCCTAATCTGTGGGATCTAATCGGTCTAGTGGAGGTGATTAAATTTGCCCCTGAAAGACCATCCTAAAAATGGGGGGGGGGTTATTTACAAGGAGAATATCAACTTAACCAGAATGGAACCCAATGTTTCTGTCGCTAAGCAAGACATTTCCTAAGTGGGTTTTACCCCATTTCTTGCTTCAGTTGTTAAGTGAATCACGACGGTTGTTAATTCAGTCACACCGTTGTTAAGTGAATCTGACTTCCACGTCTGACTTTGCTGGTCAGAAGTTTGCAAAAACCCCAGGACACTGAAACCATCATAAATACAAGTCAGTTGCAAATGTGCCTGGATTTCTGATCCCTTAAGTAAGGGAAGGTTGCAATGATCTCAAGGGTAAAAAAAATGGTTAGAAGTCCCTGTTTTCAGTGTCGTCGTAACTCTGAATGGTCACTAAATGAACTAGTGAAATTAAGGTAAAAGTAAAGGTTCCCCTCGCACATATGTGCTAGTCGTTCCCGACTCTAGGGGGCGGTGTTCATCTCCGTTTCAAAGCCGAAGAGCCAGCGCTGTCCGAAGACGTCTCCATGGTCATGTGGCCGGCATGACTCAACGCCGAGAGGCGCACGGAACGCTGTTCCCTTCCCACCAAAGGTGGTCCCTATTTTTCTACTTGCATTTTTTAACGTGCTTTCGAACTGCTCGGTTGGCAGAAGCTGGGACAAGTCACGGGAGCTCCCTCCGTTACGCGGCGCTAGGGATTCGAACCGCCGAACTGCTGACTTTTCTGATCGACAACTTCAGTGTCTTAGCCACTGAGCCTCCGTCTCCCTACAGTAAGTCAGGGACTATCTATATTTCTCCAAAATGCCTCTCTCTCTTAAAAAAAAAAAGATTATTGTTGTAATATAGTTCCACTATAATAATATAGTGTATTATTATTATTTGCAACCTCTAGTAGGGTAAGGGGGAAAAAAAAGGCTTGGAACACAGGAAATGGAAATCAAACCAGCACTTCGGTTTTAATGAAGCATTGCCAATGGAGTTGCCTTTCACTCTTACAGATGTAACACACCTTCCGCTAACATGTACCAGGGTTTAATGCGATGCTCGTGCAACTATGCCGTTCCTCCCTCCCCTTCCCCCTCCTCTCTCCCCTCCCTCCTGCAGCACACATGGGGCTGGATTAAAAGGCCGGGCTTTGTGTTTGTTTACTTGTGCAGAAATGATTTTTCCAACAATGTTCTTGCCTGGCTTAAGGAACGTTTCATTTGCAAAGCAATTACTGGAGCGCTGGGTAGGAAGCTGCATTTGCCAGCGAGCCACAAGGAGCCGGTTTTGCGCTGAAGTCATGTGAAAACCGAAGAGAATCCCAGCTGAGGCAAAGCGAACATCTGGCTGTAGGAAAGGAGACTTTGGATCAACGAGTCCAATATTCCTCAAACTTGACAACTTTTTAAGTTGAAGGGGACTTTCGACTCCCAGATATTCCCCAGCCAGGATGACTTGGGTTTAACAGATCAACAGTTGGAAGGGACCTTGGAGGTCTTCTAGTCTAACCCTCTGCTCAAGCAGGAGACCATTTCATGCAGAATATGTTCTGATGCAGGTTCCCAAGAGCATGAAGCAAACACTTTGTCTTGGCAAAAATTACTTTTATTAATTTCCTGTGAATTCTGATCATTCACATCCAGCAAAATCTTTCAAGGGAGGATTTACAGACACAGACCTTATCTGGCTTGGAGAGCTGCAAGGCTAAGATCTGCAGAAGTTGGCAAGGAGCCTCAGAGAGTCATGAGCCAAGTAAGTGAACTAATGGTCTCCTGCAAACTCCACTCCCCTTTCGCTCCTCTTTTATTCCCTCTGGGAGGGGCCATTCATCATCCACCTGTGGCCTTACTCCCAAGTCGACCCCTGTTCTTTAGCTGTTCCCTTCCTCTGGCAACTCTGTCCATGCACACACTGGGAACAGGCTCCAGCTGTTCTTCTGCCTCACTGATGTCTGACTCAAAGGGACTGTTCAAATTTGCAACGACGCTGATAAAAGTCATCTACCATCGATCCTTGCACTCACAACTGTCGCCACATCTCCATAGTTCAGTTATCAAAATTCAGACCCTTGGCCACCCCAGCGTTGTGTCATTGCTATTTGTGACCTTCCCAGATGTTTTCCAACAAGCAGAGTCCATGGGGGGGACAACAGCTGGATTCACGTAATGACCACAAGACTCGCTTAAGAACTGCAGCGATTCACTTCGCAACGTCGGCGAAGAGGTTCTCAAAATCAAACCCGACGTCCCTTAACAATCGCTTCGCTTAGCAGTGGTGGTCCCGATATTGTCATAAGTCGGGGACTATCTGTGTTTTGGTCACCTGATGCTGGCAAACAGCTGATAACTTTCCAATCTACATCCTGGATAAAACAGAGGGAGGAAATTTGCACTGCAGACCTGTGGCATTTGTCTAAGATATGCTTCATTTTCCAAGCTGACATTTCAGCAGTTGGACTCCAGAGACGGCCTCCAGAGCAGGCCTGCGCCACCAAAATGTCATGGATTAACAAGTAGCTTTTATTTTTTCTGAAATTCCGGGGCATTTCTCCCATGCTGAGATCCTCAGATCACTTCTAGCCACCGTTCTCCACGAGAAAGCACCTCCTTCCCACTGAAGAAGACATGCCACCGACCAAGGAAAATCAGCCAGACGCCTAAACAACTGTTGACAACGCAAGTTGCTAGCCAAGGAACTAACATGACCTGGCTAGGTTTAGGACAAGAAACAATGGTTGGAAACTAATCAAAAAGAGAAGCAACGTGAGATTAAGGAGAAACTTCCAAACTATCATGCCTGCAAGCCATCTTTTCTTTGTCGATTTCACTTTCTACTGTGGGGAAATGGTAGTGGGGTTTGTATGGAGTTGGGCGATATGTAGCCATAACGACGTTCTTCGTAGAAAGCCAAGGTCATCTTTTCTTTTGGGTCTTTGGCCTGCCACACTTTCTATTATTCTGCTCTGCCGTTTCTATGGTGGGAAAATGGGATTGTATGGAGTTTAGATGCTATGTAGTCATAACAACATTCTTCTTAGAAAGCCAAGGTCATCTTTGTCTCTGCAACTGGCCGGATCTGGATGGGAGGAATCTGTCTTCGTGGCAGTGGGAGATTGGACCATGGGATGGACTTGTGGGTGTTTGGGGCAGGATTTTGAACTTTCAACTGGGTGGGGACAACCCGGAAGGTTTCAGATTCAGGTTTTCCCAGATGTTCCAACATGGCTCTTTTAATAAATTGGAACTTTGAGGAATCCTTTGCCTCGGACTCTGATTTAATTTTTGGATGCTATTTGGAACCCTGACATTAACCCGGATATCTCTTAAAGTACTTCACCAACTATCCTGAACCTCGGGGTGCTGTCCAGGGTCCTGAGCCCCTGCGTCAAGGGTGGAGGGTGGGCAATGTTATGACATGCTATCTGGGAATTTATTC